>NC_043756.1:29354971-29513349 GCF_902148845.1 Salarias fasciatus
TGTTGGTTAACAAGTATTCATACGTGGTTTTTCAGGAAGTAACTATGATTTACTCTGATTTCTCAATATCAGGAGGACGAGGTGGTGATGGTGCTTTACCAGTGAGCACCTCGACATTATAAGATGGAAACGGACTGTTTGACTGTTTAAGGATTACGATTCTTCATGGGACAGTGGTGCTGTGGTAACTGGACAAACCCTTATCATGAAGTTCTTATTTTGATTTATTGTGTTTCTGTTGCTGTGCCCACTGCTCCTTATTGATAGTTGGAGTGTTTTGTATTAAAAAAATTAAGTCAGACCAAATAAAATTAAAGAAGTAATTATTAATTGTAAATAATGACTTGCTTTTAGTTGCGAAAATTGATGTTGCTGAACACACTTTTCAGTGTATGGCGTCATCAAACAGCTTCTGCTGTCAGGTCCAGGCCTGATCAGGAAACACTGACGACCACCGTGACAGCACTTTCAGCAACAAACTCCTTGTCTGTAAACAATAAATTCTAAAGTCGGATCTATACTAATGACTACTGGGAAAAGTCAGTGATTCCTTCATGAAGTTCAGTGTGAAGTCTTCTGTCCGTCTGTGGCCCCCTTTGTATAAAAGTGTCGTTCCTCCTCTGGGTGACTTTGTCTCATGTTGACGAACAGGAAGTGAAGAAAACCTCAGAGAATAAAGTTCAGTCAGGAGGCTTTTATTTGCATAAAGTTAATATCTACAGAAACAGGGAGGAATGTATAAATTAGTGTTTGGGTCTGTACATGTGAGCTGCAGGACGACTTCACAGGCTGGACGTGGTCTGCACCGTGGCTGGGCTCCCTGTTGGAGTCTGGCTGGACGCTGCAGTGGAGCTGGCAGCTGCTTGCTTCCTGAGGCTGAAGAAACCACAGACAGTCAGTTAGTGATCAAATACAAGCTGCACACAGGAAACAGATCAGCTCCGACCTCTGAAGGTGAACAAGGAGAAAGAACCACTGGGGAATTTATTCCTGACACACAGAACCAAACACACAGCAGACTCACAATATGACACCAGGGACACAATACACACTTTTTATGAAAATATTCTTTTACTTATTTGTTTCCATGCTGCAGCATCATCTGTACATGTTGTGACATTAGAGCGCTCCTGCTGGTCTCACCTGTCCTGTTTGAGGGCCAACCCTCCCAGACGAGACTTGGGGTCCACACACTTCTTCTTCCCTCCTGCCAAGGTGAGGCTGTCAGAGGAGACAGAGGAGTGTTAGAGAGGACAGAGCACAGGGACAGGTCAGTGAACGCAGCACGGCCTCCTCTCTGACTCACATGATCTCCGTGTTCGGACAGAAGTTAGTAGGATGCTGCACATGGAACTGGTGTGGTTTCCTCAGCATGGATCCTTGTATCTTGGTAAAACCATTTGAGCACTGACACCTACTGGACCTGCTGTCGTCTCGCTGTCCTGCAGGAAGAACACACCAAAACACACACGTCACACTGCAGCCAAGGATGTATTTACCCACATTTACATATATTTCACTGTTAAATTAGTTATTTATCACAGTATCAAATGACTGCTAATAGCTACAGCACCAAATGATCACTCTCCTGCATATATTTTTTTTACTGTTTTGCATAAGTATGATTATTACCTGAGTTTTCAGCACTTTTAGGATCAGTTTAAAACTGATTTACTCTTGAAATTCATCTGAATTTCCATCAGTTAGTGGGAGGAAAAAGCTCTGTAGATGCTCTATTTCCTCTAACTCTACCAACATGCAGACACCGGATCATGCTAATGCTGAAGCTCATAGAGGGCTCAGCGAGTCTGACAGAGAGAGACAGCAGCTCTGCTGCTCTTCAACTCGTGTCTTGTAAAAAAATCAGTATCAAACCCACAGAAACGTCAGGAACTGTAACTGAGTAACTACTTCCATCAAAGTAATCAGTGACTAACATATTGCTGCTAAAGTAAAAATTACCTTGAGCACAGAGAACCAGCAGGCAGCTGAGGATGGCGACGGCGGCCATGATGGCGGAGGACTTCATGTTGGTGTGTGCAGGTGGCTGGAAGCTGCTTCTGTCCGTCTGTCTGCTGTCTGCAGTCCTGAGGATGTGAAGCAGCACTCAGCCTCTCTCCTTTTATCCTCACTGCCTGCTTTCACTTTCACTCTCCTCCCTCATCTTCCCATTTCCCTGTAAACCGACGCCTTCCCACAATCCTTCAGTGTGCTGTAGTGCCACAGTGTCACCCTGAGATCCACACTGAGGAACATTTATGACCGTTTGTCAATGTATATAATACAATTAGTGCTGTCCATTTCAATTGCATTCATCACAATTAATTAATGGAGGGCTGTTAATGATATTTATTTAAAAAACATCGCCACTGATCGCAGAATAAGGTTTAGAAAATGTCACTGATTGACAGCACTACATACAGTGTAACTTCATGTGAGGCATTACTGTGAAGCTGTGAGAGTAGATCAGAAAGTCATTGGACAGTTTAAAGATGACCAGTTGATTTGGATCTTTTCCAGCTCGTTGTCAGGGTGCTGTCCCTCCTGAGATGATTTTACTTTCACTTCCCGTCTGTCTGGAAGTCTTCATGGAAACAGGAAACATGCACTGACAGCACAGAGGATGTTGATGTGATGACACTCTTCAGAAGAAACAAGTCTGCTGACTTCAAATAAAAACTGGATTTCTCCTGAAGGTCTCAGAGCAAACCGTGGAAGAGCTGCAGAGCTGCTGTCTCTCTCTGGAAGGAGAGGCTGAGGATGCTTCCAGTGGGAAGTTTTACAGTCTTCATGCACAGAGGAAAGAAGAAATAACTGAACTGTGGAGAGATTTCTTTAATGTGTGAAGAAACTTGACTTTCAGATCATGAAAATACTTTCAACAATGATATTGATTCAGATTATTTAAAAAATAGCAAATGTTTATTTTCTAGAACTGATGTTTTTTTTATTGTTGTTGTTTTTTTTTTTTTATTTATTGCAGTGACTTTCTCTGTTAGTTCTTCCCATTTTGTACCGAGTTTCTCTTCTCATGTTGCTCTTTGAACTTCTCCAGCTTCTTTCCCAGATTTCCTCATCATGTGTGGTTTCAGTGTGAGAGTTCACAGCGATCACTAGCAGAGCTGCTTCCACTTTCACTTCACTTTTCTGTCTGGAAGTCTGCAGAAATCCAAACCTGGAAACACTGAACAGGCCTCGACTTGACAGCAGAGGCTGTTGGATGACGCCACACACTGAAACGTGTGTTCAGCAACAAAACTGTGAGCCAATAAAAACTAGTCATTGTTTACAAATAACAGTTCTTGAAAAAGTACATATGAATACGAGTTACTGCATGTAAAAAGTAAATAGTTACGCAGTAGCGTTCCTGGTAAAGTCCTCCCTCAGTCTGTCTTCAGATTAAATGAAATAACTTGGCAGGAGGAAGATGCTCTATATGCTCGGTGGGGGGGCGATGCTCTATAATTTGGAACAGAACACTAAATGGTGTTTAATCACACTGATGCTAACCATAACTGCTGTGGACACATGTTAATGTTGAAGCGACTGACAGTGGAATACCATAAATGTTTCTGTCAGCAGGACTCAGATGAGGCACATCTCTAATAAAGAAGAGCTCAGTGAAATAGTAACAGCTGTGATGTTACACACACACACACACGCTCAGTCTCGTATTTCTATCCTCGTGGGGACCGACCATTGACTCCCATTCATGTCTAGCCCCTAACCCTGACCCTTACCCTAACCCTAACCCACACCACAATAAAGCCTAACCCTAAAGAAATGTTTTTGCACTTTTACTTTTTTCAGTAACAACATGGTCAAGAAAACACTGTTTCTCCTACTTAGGACCGGAAAAAGGTCCCCACAAGGCACGTCGTTTCACGTTTTGCTATCCTTGTGGGGACATTTGGCCCCAACAAGGATAGAAATACGAGAACGCTCACACACACACACACACACACACACACACACACACACACACACACACACACACACACACACACACACACACACACACACACACTCGTGGTTTCCAGGAATTGCTGCTGCAAAGAGTAAATGAAGTCAATGTTTACATTTTCTGAAGTTCTCTTTAAATCCATCTTGTTATGAAGTAATCCACATGACAAAAAAACCACATTGAGTTTCACATCCGACGACCACATTGAGCCTTGAAGGAGAACTCAAATTACGCTAGAAGTCTTGTTTCCCTTTTCTCTTAATTGGGTGAAGAAAGTGAAAAGAGGGACTGAAACTGACCGAGTTATTAGAAGTGTCTGAGCTTGAGAAGAAATCAGGAGTTACTGCATTTGATGGTGAATTGAATGGGGAAGAAAAATGTTTGAGTCACTGAGATCTGAGGCTGCAGG
Source organism: Salarias fasciatus (assembly GCF_902148845.1). NCBI lineage: Eukaryota > Metazoa > Chordata > Actinopteri > Blenniiformes > Blenniidae > Salarias > Salarias fasciatus. The sequence continues at coordinate 29,359,345 of NC_043756.1, forward strand.
TGGTTTGGTACCATGGAGGTGAAATCAGCTGCAGGTGTGTAACCTGACTGATTATTCCTCATCTCATAGCATCAGATTCTTCTCCTGGAGGTCTTCATGTGTTTCCAGGTGTCAGTGATGTTTTAAATTGGATTTAAGGGAAGAGAAGGACACACTCTGCTTCGACTGTCAGACTGACTGAAATCCATTTGTTCCTGAAAGAAAATTCCTGTATTTTTTAATGCTTTGCATTTTGAAGGACAGTGGAGGTGGGGATTATAGTGGAGCTGGGGAGGTGCTGACCTCAACTGGGGATATCATAGAACGGTGGAAGGAATACTTCGAGGACCTCCTCAATCCCGTCGCCACATCTTCCATGGAGGAAGCCGAGGCTGAGGTCTCAGAGGTGGACTCGTCCAATCTCCCAAGCCGAAGTCACCGAGGTGGTCGGTAAGCTCCTCGGTGGCAAGGCACCGGGGGTGGATGAGATTCGCCCCAAGTACCTCAAGTCTCTGGATGTGCAGGGACTGTCTTGTAGTTGACATATCTCTGCAACATCGCGTGGCGGTCGGGACGGTGCCTCTGGATTGGCAGACCGGGGTGGTGGTTCCCCTTTTTAAAAAGGGGGACCGGAGGGTGTGCTCCAACTATAGGGGGATCACACTCCTCAGCCTCCCTGGGAAAGTCTATTCCAGGGTACTGGAGAGGAGGATCCGACTGATAGTCAAACCTCGGATCCACGAGGAACAATGCGGTTGTTGTCCGGGTCGCGGAACACTGGACCAGCTCCATACCCTCCATCGGGTGCTCGAGGGTTCGTGGGAGTTCACCCAACCAGTTCACATGTGTTTTGTAGACTTGGAGAAGGCGTTTGACTGCATCCCTCGTGGTGCCTTGTCGGGGAATGCTTCAGGAATATGGAGTCCGGGGCCCCTTGTTAAGGGACGTCTGGTCTCTGTATGACTGCAATAGGAGTCTGATCCACATTGCCGGCAGTAAGTCGGACCTGTTCCCGGTGCATGTTGGCATGGCCGCGGGAACGTATTGCCAACAGGGGGTGCTGCGCCTGAGACGCGTTTTCATCCAACGGGGGGGGACACGAGCGTGGAGCGTGGCACGGGCGCCTTCATCCAACGGGGACACCAGCAGCGCAACAACAGCGCACCAGACAACTTTACCGATATTTTTTTTTTTCATCGTGAGAAATACAATATGTGGCGTGACTGCGTGACAAAAGACCGGGTGCTGCAGCACCGCCCAGCACCCCTACTTCCCACGGTAATGCATGTTGGACTCCGGCAGGGCTGCCCTTTGTCACCGGTTCTGTTTATAATCTTTATGGACAGAATTTCTAGGTGCAGCCAGGGGCCGGAGGGGGTCCGGTTCGGGAACCACAGGATTTCATCTCTGCTTTTTGCAGATGATGTTTTCCTGTTGGCTTCATCGAACCCGGACCTACAGCATGCACTGGGGCGGTTCGCAGCCGAGTGTGAAGCGATAGGGATGAGGATCAGTACCTCCAAATCTGAGGCCATGGTCCTCGACCGGAAGAGGGTGGCCTGTCCCCTCCAGGTCGGTGGAGAGACTCTGGCCCAAGTGGAGGAGTTTAAGTATCTTGGGGTCTTGTTCACGAGTGAGGGACGAATGGAGTGTGAGATTGACAGACGGATTGGTGCAGCGGCTGCAGTGATGCAGTCATTGTATCGGTCCATTGTGGTGAAGAAGGAGCTGAGCCGAAAGACGAAGCTCTCGATTTACTGGTCACTCTACGTTCCCACCCTCACCTGTGGTCATGAGCTTTGGGTCATGACCGAAAGGACAAGATCCCGGATACAAGCGACTGAAATGAGCTTCCTCCGTAGGATGGCTGGGCGCTCCCTTAGAGATAGGGTGAGGAGCTCAGTCACCATGGAGGAGCTCGGAGTAGAGCCGCTTCTCCTCCACATCGAGAGGAACCAACTGAGGAGGCTCAGCACCTCTTTATGATGCCTCCTGGATGCCTCCCGAGGGAGGTGTCCCACCGGGAGGAGACCCCGGGGAAGACCCAGGACACGCTGGAGAGACTGTCTCTCGGCTGGCCTGGGAACTCCTTTGGATCCTCCCAGAGGAGCTGGAGAAAGAGTCTGGGGACAGGGAAGTCTGGGCATCTCTGCTGAGACTGCTGCCCCCGCGACCCGGCCCCAGAGAAGCGGTGGAAAATGGATGGATGGATTTTGAAGGATGCATTTGATGTCATGTGAGCCAGAGATGTGGAGCTTTAAAGAGGGCTGGGTTTTTTTTTTTGTTTCACATTCATTTAGTGTCTGGAACAGACTGATGTGCAGCTGGTCACCTCTCTCTCTCTCTCCATCTTCCTCTGTAGAACATGATGAGGACAATGATGAAGAAATAACATGCCAGCTGGAGTAGGAAGTGCCATAAGGTGCTGTTGTCCTCTCTTCACTCTGGGTTGTGTGACCAGGTGAGATCTCCTGTGAGCTGCAGAGGAACTGAGAGCTGCTGTCTGTTGGTTAACAAGTATTCATACGTGGTTTTTCAAGAAGTAACTATGATTTACTCTGATTTCTCAATATCAGGAGGACGATGTGGTGATGGTGCTTTACCAGTGAGCACCTCGACATTTATAGGTGAAAGCGTACTGTTTGATTGTTTAGGGATTACGATTCTTCATGGGACAGAGATGCTGTGGTAACTGGACAAACCCTTATCATGAAGTTCTTATTTTGATTTATTGTGTTTCTGTTGCTGTGCCCACTGCTCCTTAATGATAGTTGGAGTGTTTTGGATAAAAAAATTAAGTCATACCAAATAAAATTAAAGAAGTAATTATCAATTGTAAATAATAACTTGCTTTTAGTTGCAAAAATATATGTTGCTGAACACACATTTCAGTGTATGGCGTCATCAAACAGCCTCTGCTGTCAGGTCCAGGCCTGATCAGGAAACACTGACGACCACTGTGACAGCACTTTCAGCAACAAACTGTGAGGAACGAAGAACTCCTTATCAGTAAACAATAACTTCAAAAGTCGGATTGATACTAATGACTACTGGGAAAAAGTCAGTGATTCCTTCATGAAGTTCAGTGTGAAGTCTTCTGTCCGTCTGTGGCCCCCTTTGTATAAAAGTGTCTTTCCTCCTCTGGGTGACTTTGTCTCATGTTGACGAACAGGAAGTGAAGAAAACCTCAGAGAATAAAGTTCAGTCAGGAGGCTTTTATTTGCAAAAAGTTCATATCTACAGAAACAGGGAGGAATGTATAAATTAGTGTTTGGGTCTGTACATGGGAGCTGCAGGACGACTTCACAGGCTGGACGTGGTCTGCACCGTGGCTGGGCTCCCTGTTGGAGTCTGGCTGGACGCTGCAGTGGAGCTGGCAGCTGCTTGCTTCTTGAGGCTGAAGAAACCACAGACAGTCAGTTAGTTATCAAATACAAGCTGCACACAGGAAACAGATCAGCTCCGACCTCTGAAGGTGAACAAGGAGAAAGAACCACTGGGGAATTTATTCCTGACACACAGAACCAAACACACAGCAGACTCACAATACGACACCAGGGACACAATACACACTTTTTGAGAAAATATGCTTTTACTTATTTGTTTCCATGCTGCAGCATCATCTGTACATGTTGTGACATAAGAGCGCTCCTGCTGGTCTCACCTGTCCTGTTTGAGGGCCAACCCTCCCAGACGAGACTTGGGGTCCACACACTTCTTCTTCCCTCCTGCCAAGGTGAGGCTGTCAGAGGAGACAGAGGAGTGTTAGAGAGGACAGAGCACAGGGACAGGTCAGTGAACGCAGCACGGCCTCCTCTCTGACTCACATGATCTCCGTGTTCGGACAGAAGTTAGTTGGATGCTGAACATGGAACTGGTGTGGTTTCCTCAGCATGGATCCTTGTATCTTGGTAAAACCATTTGAGCACTGACACCTACTGGACTCAGGAACTGGGCGTCCTGCAGGAAGAACACACCAAAACACACACGTCACACTGCAGCCGAGGATGTATTTACACACATGTCAATATGAAATGAATTATTCATCACAGTATGAAATGACTGCTAATAGCCACAGCACCAAATGATCACTCTCCTGGATATACTTTAATAGTGTTTTGCATAAATATGACTATTAACTGAGGTTTCAGTACTTTGAGGATCAGTTTAAAAACTGATTTACTCTTGAAATTTTTTGTAAAGTACTACCAGTTAGTGGGAGGAAGATGCTCCATAAATGCCTTGTTTACTGTAACTCTCCCAACATGCAGACACCGGATCATGCTAATGCTGAAGCTCATAGAGGGCTCAGCGAGTATGACAGAGAGAGACAGCAGCTCTGCTGCTCTTCAACTCGTGTCTTGTAAAAAAATCAGTATCAAACCCACAGAAACGTCAGGAACTGTAACTGAGTAACTACTTCCATCAAAGTAATCAGTGACTATCATGTTGCTTCTAAAGTAAAAATTACCTTGAGCACAGAGAACCAGCAGGCAGCTGAGGATGGCGACGGCGGCCATGATGGCGGAGGACTTCATGTTGGTGTGTGCAGGTGGCTGGAAGCTGCTTCTGTCCGTCTGTCTGCTGTCTGCAGTCCTGAGGATGTGAAGCAGCACTCAGCCTCTCTCCTTTTATCCTCACTGCCTGCTTTCACTTTCACTCTCCTCCCTCATCTTCCCATTTCCCTTTAAACCGACGCCTTCCCACAATCCTTCAGTGTGCTGTAGTGCCACAGTGTCATCCTGAGATCCACACGGAGGATCATTTATGACCGTTTGTCAACTTATATAATACAATTAGTGTTGTTCATTTCAATTGCATTCATCACAATTGATTAATGGAGGGCTGTTAATGATATTTATTTAAAAAAACATCGCCACTGATCGCAGAATAAGGTTTAGAAAATGTCACTGATTGACAGCACTACATACAGTGTAACTTCATGTGAGGCATTACTGTGAAGCTGTGAGAGTAGATCAGAAAGTCGTTGGACAGTTTAAAGATGACCAGTTGATTTGGATCTTTTCCAGCTCGTTGTCAGGGTGCTGTCCCTCCTGAGATGATTTTACTTTCACTTCCCGTCTGTCTGGAAGTCTTCATGGAAACAGGAAACATGCACTGACAGCACAGAGGATGTTGATGTGATGACACTCTTCAGAAGAAACAAGTCTGCTGACTTCAAATAAAAACTGGATTTCTCCTGAAAGTCTCAGAGCAAACCGTGGAAGAGCTGCAAAGCTGCTGTCTCTCTCTGGAAGGAGAGGCTGAGGATGCTTCCAGTGGGAAGTTTTACAGTCTTCATGCACAGAGGAAAGAAGAAATGACTGAACTGTGGAGAGATTTCTTTAATGTGTGAAGAAACTTGACTTTCAGATCATTAAAATACTTTCAACAATGATATTGATTCAGATTATTTAAAAAATAGCAAATGTTTATTTTCTAGAACTGATGTTTTTTTTATTGTTGTTGGTTTTTTTTTTTATTTATTGCAGTGACTTTCTCTGTCAGTTCTTCCCATTTTGTACCGAGTTTCTCTTCTCATGTTGCTCTTTGAACTTCTCCAGCTTCTTTCCCAGATTTCCTCATCATGTGTGGTTTCAGTGTGAGAGTTCACAGCGATCACTAGCAGAGCTGCTTCCACTTTCACTTCACTTTTCTGTCTGGAAGTCTGCAGAAATCCAAACCTGGAAACACTGAACAGGCCTCGACTTGACAGCAGAGGCTGTTGGATGACGCCACACACTGAAACGTGTGTTCAGCAACAAAACTGTGAGCCAATAAAAACTAGTCATTGTTTACAAATAACAGTTCTTGAAGAAGTACATACGAATACTTGTTACTGCATGTAAAAAGTCAATAGTTACGCAGTAGCGTTCCTGGTAAAGTCCTCCCTCAGTCTGTCTGCAGAGTAAATGAAATAACTTGGCAGGAGGAAGATGCTCTATATGCTCGGTGGGGGGCGATGCTCTATAATTTGGAACAGAACACGAAATGGTGTTTAATCACACTGATGCGAACCATAACTGCTGTGGACACATGTTAATGTTGAAGCGACTGACAGTGGAATACCATAAATGTTTCTGTCAGCAGGACTCAGATGAGGCACGTCTCCAGTAAAGAAGAGCTCAGTGAAATAGTAACAGCTGTGATGTTACACACACACACACACACACACACACACACACACACACACACACACACACAGGTTTGTATTTCTATCCTTGTGAGGACACTCCTTGACATAATGCATTTACTAGCGCCTAAACCTGACCCTTATCCTAACCCTAACCCAAACCACAACAATGCCGAACCCTAAAGAAATGTTTTTGCATTTTTACTTTTTTCAGTAACAACATGGTCAAGAAAACACTGTTTCCCCTCATTAGGACCGGAAAAAGGTCCCACAAGGCACATCATGCCAGGTTTTCCTATACTTGTGGGGACCAAATGTCCCCACAAGTATAGAAAAGGCGTGCGCGCACACACACACACACACACACACACACACACACACACACACACACACACACACACACACACACACACACACACACACTCGTGGTTTCCAGGAATTGCTGCTGTAAAGAGCAAATGAAGTCAATGTTTACATTTTCTGAAGTTCTCTTTAAATCCATCTTGTTATGAAGTAATCCACATGACAAAAAAACCACATTTAGTTTCACATCCGACGACCACATTGAGCCTTGAAGGAGAACTCAAATTACACCAGAAGTCTTGTTTCCCTTTTCTCCTAATTGGGTGGAAAACATTTAAAGAGGGACTGAGACTGACCGAGTTATTAGGAGTGTCTGAGCTTGAGAAGAAATCAGGAGTTACTGCATTTGATGATGAATTGAATGTGGAAGAAAAATGTTTGAGTCACTGAGATCAGAGACTGCAGGTGGTTTGGTACCATGGAGGTGAAATCAGCTGCAGGTGTGTAACCTGACTGATTATTCCTCGTCTCACAGCATCAGATTCTTCTCCTGGAGGTCTTCATGTGTTTCCAGGTGTCAGTGATGTTTTAAATTGGACTTAAGAGATGAGAAGGACACACTCTGCTTTGACTGTCAGACTGACTGAAATCCATTTGTTCCTGAATTGAAATTCCAGTATTTTTTCATGCTTTGCATTTTGAAGGATGCATCTGATGCCATGTGAGCCAGAGAAGTGGAGCTTTAAAGAGCGCTGGCTTTGTTTGTTTCACATTCATTTAGTGTCTGGAGCAGACTGATCTGCAGCTGGTCGCCTCTCTCCATCTTCCTCTGTAGAATGTGGTGAGGATGACGATGAAGAAATGACATGTCAGTTGGAGTAGGAAGTGCTGTAAGGTGCTGTTGTCCTCTCTTCACTCTGGGTTGTGTGACCAGGTGAGATCTCCTGTGAGCTGCAGAGGAACTGAGAGCTGCTGTCTGTTGGTTAACAAGTATTCATACGTGGTTTTTCAGGAAGTAACTATGATTTACTCTGATTTCTCAATATCAGGAGGACGATGTGGTGATGGTGCTTTACCAGTGAGCACCTCAACATTATAAGATGGAAACGGACTGTTTGACTGTTTAAGGATGACGATTCTTCATGAGACAGTGGTGCTGTGGTAACTGGACAAACCCTTATCATGAAGTTCTTATTTTGATTTATTGTGTTTCTGTTGCTGTGCCCACTGCTCCTTATTGATAGTTGGAGTGTTTTGTATTAAAAAAATTAAGTCATACCAAATAAAATTAAAGAAGTAATTATTAATTGTAAATAATGACTTGCTTTTAGTTGCGAAAATTGATGTTGCTGAACACACTTTTCAGTGTATGGCGTCATCTAACAACCTCTGCTGTCAGGTCCAGGCCTGATCAGGAAACACTGACGACCACCGTGACAGCACTTTCAGCAACAAACTGTGAGGAACGAAGAACTCCTTATCTGTAAACAATAAATTCTAAAGTCGGATCTATACTAATGACTACTGGGAAAAGTCAGTGATTCCTTCATGAAGTTCAGTGTGAAGTCTTCTGTCCGTCTGTGGCCCCCTTTGTATAAAAGTGTCGTTCCTCCTCTGGGTGACTTTGTCTCATGTTGACGAACAGGAAGTGAAGAAAACCTCAGAGAATAAAGTTCAGTCAGGAGGCTTTTATTTGCAAAAAGTTCATATCTACAGAAACAGGGAGGAATGTATAAATTAGTGTTTGGGTCTGTACATGTGAGCTGCAGGACGACTTCACAGGCTGGACGTGGTCTGCACCGTGGCTGGGCTCCCTGTTGGAGTCTGGCTGGACGCTGCAGTGGAGCTGGCAGCTACTTGCTTCCTGAGGCTGAAGAAACCACAGACAGTCAGTTAGTGATCAAATACAAGCTGCACACAGGAAACAGATCAGCTCCGACCTCTGAAGGTGAACAAGGAGAAAGAACCACTGGGGAATTTATTCCTGACACACAGAACCAAACACACAGCAGACTCACAATATGACACCAGGGACACAATACACACTTTTTAAGAAATTATTCTTTTACTTATTTGTTTCCGTGCTGCAGCATCATCTGTACACGTTGTGACATTAGAGCGCTCCTGCTGGTCTCACCTGTCCTGTTTGAGGGCCAACCCTCCCAGACGAGACTTGGGGTCCACACACTTCTTCTTCCCTCCTGCCAAGGTGAGGCTGTCAGAGGAGACAGAGGAGTGTTAGAGAGGACAGAGCACAGGGACAGGTCAGTGAACGCAGCACAGCCTCCTCTCTGACTCACATGATCTCCGTGTTCGGACAGAAGTTAGTTGGATGCTGCACATGGAACTGGTGTGGTTTCCTCAGCATGGAACCTTGTATCTTGGTAAAACCATTTGAGCACTGACACCTACTGGGCCTGCTGTCGTCTCGCTGTCCTGCAGGAAGAACACACCAAAACACACACGTCACACTGCAGCCAAGGATGTATTTACCCACATTTACATATATTTCACTGTTAAATTAGTTATTTATCACAGTATCAAATGACTGCTAATAGCTACAGCACCAAATGATCACGCTCCTGCATACATTTTTTTTACTGTTTTGCATAAGTATGATTATTACCTGAGTTTTCAGCACTTTTAGGATCAGTTTAAAACTGATTTACTCTTGAAATTCATCTGAATTTCCATCAGTTAGTGGGAGGAAAAAGCTCTGTAGATGCTCTATTTCCTCTAACTCTTTCAACATGCAGACACCGGATCATGCTAATGCTGAAGCTCATTGAGGACTCAGCGAGTCTGACAGAGAGAGACAGCAGCTCTGCTGCTCTTCAACTCGTGTCTTGTAAAAAAATCAGTATCAAACCCACAGAAACGTCAGGAACTGTAACTGAGTAACTACTTTCTTCAGTGAAATCAGTGACTAACATATTGCTGCTAAAGTAAAAATTACCTTGAGCACAGAGAACCAGCAGGCAGCTGAGGATGGCGACGGCGGCCATGATGGCGGAGGACTTCATGTTGGTGTGTGCAGGTGGCTGGAAGCTGCTTCTGTCCGTCTGTCTGCTGTCTGCAGTCCTGAGGATGTGAAGCAGCACTCAGCCTCTCTCCTTTTATCCTCACTGCCTGCTTTCACTTTCACTCTCCTCCCTCGTCTTCCCATTTCCCTGTAAACCGACGCCTTCCCACAATCCTTCAGTGTGCTGTAGTGCCACAGTGTCACCCTGAGATCCACACTGAGGATCATTTATGACCGTTTGTCAACGTATATAATACAATTAGTGCTGTCCATTTCAATTGCATTCATCACAATTAATTAATGGAGGGCTGTTAATGATATTTATTTAAAAAAACATCACAGTTCATCCCAGAATAAGGTTTAGAAAATGTCACTGATTGACAGCACTACATACAGTGTAACTTCATGTGAGGCATTACTGTGAAGCTGTGAGAGTAGATCAGAAAGTCGTTGGACAGTTTAAAGATGACCAGTTGATTTGGATCTTTTCCAGCTCGTTGTCAGGGTGCTGTCCCTCCTGAGATGATTTTACTTTCACTTCCCGCCTGTCTGGAAGTCTTCATGGAAACAGGAAACATGCACTGACAGCACAGAGGATGTTGATGTGATGACACTCTTCAGAAGAAACAAGTCTGCTGACTTCAAATAAAAACTGGATTTCTCCTGAAGGTCTCAGAGCAAACCGTGGAAGAGCTGCAGAGCTGCTGTCTCTCTCTGGAAGGAGAGGCTGAGGATGCTTCCAGTGGGAAGTTTTAAAGTCTTCATGCACAGAGGAAAGAAGAAATAACTGAACTGTTTTAGAGATTTCTTTAATGTGTGAAGAAACTTGACTTTCAGATCATGAAAATACTTTCAACAATGATATTGATTCAGATTATTTAAAAAATAACAAATGTGTATTTTCTAGAACTGATGTTTTTTGTTGTTGTTGTTGTTTTTTATTTATTGCAGTGACTTTCTCTGTCAGTTCTTCCCATTTTGTACCGAGTTTCTCTTCTCATGTTGCTCTTTGAACTTCTCCAGCTTCTTTCCCAGATTTCCTCATCATGTGTGGTTTCAGTGTGAGAGTTCACAGCGATCACTAGCAGAGCTGCTTCCACTTTCACTTCACTTTTCTGTCTGGAAGTCTGCAGAAATCCAAACCTGGAAACACTGAACAGGCCTCGACTTGACAGCAGAGGATGTTGGATGACGCCACACACTGAAACGTGTGTTCAGCAACAAAACTGTGAGCCAATAAAAACTCGTCATTGTTTACAAATAACAGTTCTTGAAGAAGTACATATGAATACTAGTTACTGCAGGTAAAAAGTAAATAGTTACTCAGTAGAGTTCCTGGTAAAGCGCTCCCTCAGTCTGTCTTCAGAGTAAATGAAATAACTTGGCAGGAGGAAGATGCTCTATATGCTCGGTGGGGGGCGATGCTCTATAATTTGGAACCGAACACTAAATGGTGTTTAATCACACTGATGCTAACCATAACTGCTGTGGACACACGTTAATGTTGAAGCGACTGACAGTGGAATACCATAAATGTTTCTGTCAGCAGGACTCAGATGAGGCACGTCTCTAGTAAAGAAGAGCTCAGTGAAATAGTAACAGCTGTGATGTTACACACACACACACACACACACACACACACACACACACACACACACACACACACACACACACACACTCGTGGTTTCCAGGAATTGCTGCTGTAAAGAGCAAATGAAGTCAATGTTTACATTTTCTGAAGTTCTCTTTAAATCCATCTTGTTATGAAGTAATCCACATGACAAAAAAACCACATTTAGTTTCACATCCGACGACCACATTGAGCCTTAAAGGAGAACTCAAATTACACCAGAAGTCTTGTTTCCCTTTTCTCCTAATTGGGTGAAAAACATTTAAAGAGGGACTGAGACTGACCGAGTTATTAGGAGTGTCTGAGCTTGAGAAGAAATCAGGAGTTACTGCATTTGATGATGAATTGAATGTGGAAGAAAAATGTTTGAGTCACTGAGATCAGAGGCTGCAGGTGGTTTGGTACCATGGAGGTGAAATCAGCTGCAGGTGTGTAACCTGACTGATTATTCCTCGTCTCACAGCATCAGATTCTTCTCCTGGAGGTCTTCATGTGTTTCCAGGTGTCAGTGAGGTTTTAAATTGGACTTAAGAGATGAGAAGGACACACTCTGCTTTGACTGTCAGACTGACTGAAATCCATTTGTTCCTGAATTGAAATTCCAGTATTTTTTCATGCTTTGCATTTTGAAGGATGCATCTGATGTCATGTGAGCCAGAGAAGTGGAGCTTTAAAGAGCGCTGGCTTTGTTTGTTTCACATTCATTTAGTGTCTGGAGCAGACTGATCTGCAGCTGGTCACCTCTCTCCATCTTCCTCTGTAGAACATGGTGAGGACGACGATGAAGAAATGACATGTCAGTTGGAGTAGGAAGTGCTGTAAGGTGCTGTTGTCCTCTCTTCACTCTGGGTTGTGTGACCAGGTGAGATCTCCTGTGAGCTGCAGAGGAACTGAGAGCTGCTGTCTGTTGGTTAACAAGTATTCATACGTGGTTTTTCAAGAAGTAACTATGATTTACTCTGATTTCTCAATATCAGGAGGACGAGGTGGTGATGGTGCTTTACCAGTGAGCACCTCGACATTATAAGATGGAAACGGACTGTTTGACTGTTTAAGGATGACGATTCTTCATGAGACAGTGGTGCTGTGGTAACTGGACAAACCCTTATCATGAAGTTCTGATTTTGATTTATTGTGTTTCTGTTGCTGTGCCCACTGCTCCTTATTGATAGTTGGAGTGTTTTGTATTTAAAAAATTAAGTCATACCAAATAAAATTAATGAAGTAATTATTAATTGTAAATAATGACTTGCTTTTAGTTGCGAAAATTGATGTTGCTGAACACACTTTTCAGTGTATGGCGTCATCTAACAACCTCTGCTGTCAGGTCCAGGCCTGATCAGGAAACACTGACGACCACCGTGACAGCACTTTCAGCAACAAACTGTGAGGAACGAAGAACTCCTTATCTGTAAACAATAAATTCTAAAGTCGGATCTATACTAATGACTACTGGGAAAAGTCAGTGATTCCTTCATGAAGTTCAGTGTGAAGTCTTCTGTCCGTCTGTGGCCCCCTTTGTATAAAAGTGTCGTTCCTCCTCTGGGTGACTTTGTCTCATGTTGACGAACAGGAAGTGAAGAAAACCTCAGAGAATAAAGTTCAGTCAGGAGGCTTTTATTTGCATAAAGTTCATATCTACAGAAACAGGGAGGAATCTATAAATTAGTGTTTGGGTCTGTACATGTGAGCTGCAGGACGACTTCACAGGCTGGACGTGGTCTGCACCGTGGCTGGGCTCCCTGTTGGAGTCTGGCTGGACGCTGCAGTGGAGCTGGCAGCTGCTTGCTTCCTGAGGCTGAAGAAACCACAGACAGTCAGTTAGTGATCAAATACAAGCTGCACACAGGAAACAGATCAGCTCCGACCTCTGAAGGTGAACAAGGAGAAAGAACCACTGGGGAATTTATTCCTGACACACAGAACCAAACACACAGCAGACTCACAATATGACACCAGGGCCATAATACACACTTTTTATGAAATTATTCTTTTACTTATTTGTTTCCATGCTGCAGCATCATCTGTACATGTTGTGACATTAGAGCGCTCCTGCTGGTCTCACCTGTCCTGTTTGAGGGCCAACCCTCCCAGACGAGACTTGGGGTCCACACACTTCTTCTTCCCTCCTGCCAAGGTGAGGCTGTCAGAGGAGACAGAGGAGTGTTAGAGAGGACAGAGCACAGGGACAGGTCAGTGAACGCAGCACGGCCTGCTCTCTGACTCACATGATCTCCGTGTTCGGACAGAAGTTAGTAGGATGATGCACATGGAACTGGTGTGGTTTCCTCAGCATGGATCCTTGTATCTTGGTAAAACCATTTGAGCACTGACATCTACTGGGCCTGCTGTCGTCTCGCTGTCCTGCAGGAAGAACACACCAAAACACACACGTCACACTGCAGCCAAGGATGTATTTACCCACATTTACATATATTTCACTGTTAAATTAGTTATTTATCACAGTATCAAACGACTGCTAATAGCTACAGCACCAAATGATCACGCTCCTGCATACATTTTTTTTTACTGTTTTGCATAAGTATGATTATTAACTGAGTTTTCAGCACTTTTAGGATCAGTTTAAAACTGATTTACTCTTGAAATTCATCTGAAGTTCCATCAGTTAGTGGGAGGAAAAAGCTCTGTAGATGCTCTATTTCCTCTAACTCTCCCAACATGCAGACACCGGATCATGCTAATGCTGAAGCTCATAGAGGGCTCAGCGAGTCTGACAGAGAGAGACAGCAGCTCTGCTGCTCTTCAACTCGTGTCTTGTAAAAAAATCAGTATCAAACCCACAGAAACGTCAGGAACTGTAACTGAGTAACTACTTTCATCAAAGTAATCAGTGACTAACATATTGCTGCTAAAGTAAAAATTACCTTGAGCACAGAGAACCAGCAGGCAGCTGAGGATGGCGACGGCGGCCATGATGGCGGAGGACTTCATGTTGGTGTGTGCAGGTGGCTGGAAGCTGCTTCTGTCCGTCTGTCTGCTGTCTGCAGTCCTGAGGATGTGAAGCAGCACTCAGCCTCTCTCCTTTTATCCTCACTGCCTGCTTTCACTTTCACTCTCCTCCCTCGTCTTCCCATTTCCCTGTAAACCGACGCCCTCCCACAATCCTTCAGTGTGCTGTAGTGCCACAGTGTCACCCTGAGATCCACACTGAGGATTATTTATGACCGTTTATAACTTTGTCACTTTATATTGCACAATTAGTGCTGTCCGCTTGAATAGCATTTATCACAATTAATTAACGAAGGCCTGTTAATAATTTTGATTTAAAAAAACATCGCCACTGATCGCAGAAAGGTTTAGAAATGTCACTGATTGACAGCAACTACATACAGTGTAACTTCATGTGAGGCATTACTGTGAAGCTGTGAGAGTAGATCAGAAAGTCGTTGGACAGTTTAAAGATGACCAGTTGATTTGGATCTTTTCCAGCTCGTTGTCAGGGTGCTTCCCCTCTTGAGATGATTTTACTTTCACTTCCCGTCTGTCTGGAAGTCTTCATGGAAACAGGAAACATGCACTGACAGCACAGAGGATGTTGATGTGATGACACTCTTCAGAAGAAACAAGTCTGCTGACTTCAAATAAAAACTGGATTTCTCCTGAAGGTCTCAGAGCAAACCGTGGAAGAGCTGCAGAGCTGCTGTCTCTCTCTGGAAGGAGAGGCTGAGGATGCTTCCAGTGGGAAGTTTTACAGTCTTCATGCACAGAGGAAAGAAGAAATAACTGAACTGTGGAGAGATTTCTTTAATGTGTGAAGAAACTTGACTTTCAGATCATGAAAATACTTTCAACAATGATATTGATTCAGATTATTTAGAAAATAGCAAATGTTTATTTCTAGAACGGATGTTTTTTCTATGGTTGTTGGTTTTTTTTTTTTATTTATTGCAGTGACTTTCTCTGTCGGTTCTTCCCATTTTGTTCCGAGTTTCTCTTCTCATGTTGCTCTTTGAACTTCTTCAGCTTCTTTCCCAGATTTCCTCATCATGTGTGGTTTCAGTGTGAGAGTTCACAGCGATCACTAGCAGAGCTGCTTCCACTTTCACTTCACTTTTCTGTCTGGAAGTCTGCAGAAATCCAAACCTGGAAACACTGAACAGGCCTCGACTTGACAGCAGAGGCTGTTGGATGACGCCACACACTGAGACGTGTGTTCAGCAACAAAACTGTGAGCCAATAAAAACTAGTCATTGTTTACAAATAACAGTTCTTGAAGAAGTACATATGAATACTAGTTACTGCATGTAAAAAGTAAATAGTTACGCAGTAGCATTCCTGGTAAAGTCCTCCCTCAGTCTGTCTGCAGAGTAAATGAAATAACTTGGCAGGAGGAAGATGCTCTATATGCTCAGTGGGGGGCGATGCTCTATAATTTGGAACAGAACACGAAATGGTGTTTAATCACACTGATGCTAACCATAACTGCTGTGGACACATGTTAATGTTGAAGCGACTGACAGTGGAATACCATAAATGTTTCTGTCAGCAGGACTCAGATGAGGCACGTCTCTAGTAAAGAAGAGCTCAGTGAAATAGTAACAGCTGTGATGTTACACACACACACACACACACACACACACACACACACACACACACACACACACACACACACACACAGGTTTGTATTTCTATCCTTGTGAGGACACTCCTTGACATAATGCATTTACTAGCGCCTAAACTTGACCCTTATCCTAACCCTAACCCAAACCACAACAATGCCGAACCCTAAAGAAATGTTTTTGCATTTTTACTTTTTTCAGTAACAACGTGGTCAAGAAAAACACTGTTTCCCCTCATGAGGACCGGAAAAGGTCCCACAAGGCACATCATGCCAGGTTTTCCTATACTTGTGGGGACCAAATGTCCCCACAAGTATAGAAAAAGGCGTGCGCGCACACACACACACACACACACACACACACACACACACACACACACACACACTCGTGGTTTCCAGGAATTGCTGCTGTAAAGAGCAAATGAAGTCAATGTTTACATTTTCTGAAGTTCTCTTTAAATCCATCTTGTTATGGAGTACTCCACATGACAAAAAAACCACATTTAGTTTCACATCCGACGACCACATTGAGCCTTAAAGGAGAACTCAAATTACACCAGAAGTCTTGTTTCCCTTTTCTCCTAATTGGGTGGAAAAAGTGAAAAGAGGGACTGAGACTGACTGAGTTATTAGGAGTGTCTGAGCTTGAGAAGAAATCAGGAGTTACTGCATTTGATGATGAATTGAATGTGGAAGAAAAATGTTTGAGTCACTGAGATCAGAGGCTGCAGGTGGTTTGGTACCATGGAGGTGAAATCAGCTGCAGGTGTGTAACCTGACTGATTATTCCTCGTCTCACAGCATCAGATTCTTCTCCTGGAGGTCTTCATGTGTTTCCAGGTGTCAGTGATGTTTTAAATTGGACTTAAGAGATGAGAAGGACACACTCTGCTTCGACTGTCAGACTGACTGAAATCCATTTGTTCCTGAAAGAAAATTCCAGTATTTTTTCATGCTTTGCATTTTGAAGGATGCATCTGATGCCATGTGAGCCAGAGAAGTGGAGCTTTAAAGAGCGCTGGCTTTGTTTGTTTCACATTCATTTAGTGTCTGGAGCAGACTGATCTGCAGCTGGTCGCCTCTCTCCATCTTCCTCTGTAGAATGTGGTGAGGATGACGATGAAGAAATGACATGTCAGTTGGAGTAGGAAGTGCTGTAAGGTGCTGTTGTCCTCTCTTCACTCTGGGTTGTGCGACCAGGTGAGATCTCCTGTGAGCTGCAGAGGAACTGAGAGCTGCTGTCTGTTGGTTAACAAGTATTCATACGTGGTTTTTCAGGAAGTAACTATGATTTACTCTGATTTCTCAATATCAGGAGGACGATGTGGTGATGGTGCTTTACCAGTGAGCACCTCGACATTATAAGATGGAAACGGACTGTTTGACTGTTTAAGGATTACGATTCTTCATGGGACAGTGGTGCTGTGGTAACTGGACAAACCCTTATCATGAAGTTCTTATTTTGATTTATTGTGTTTCTGTTGCTGTGCCCACTGCTCCTTATTGATAGTTGAAGTGTTTTGTATTAAAAAAATTAAGTCAGACCAAATAAAATTAAAGAAGTAATTATTAATTGTAAATAATGACTTGCTTTTAGTTGCGAAAATTGATGTTGCTGAACACACTTTTCAGTGTATGGCGTCATCAAACAGCCTCTGCTGTCAGGTCCAGGCCTGATCAGGAAACACTGACGACCACTGTGACAGCACTTTCAGCAACAAACTGTGAGGAACGAAGAACTCCTTATCTGTAAACAATAACTTCTAAAGTCGGATCTATACTAATGACTACTGGGAAAAGTCAGTGATTCCTTCATGAAGTTCAGTGTGAAGTCTTCTGTCCGTCTGTGGCCCCCTTTGTATAAAAGTCTCGTTCCTCCTCTGGGTGACTTTGTCTCATGTTGACGAACAGGAAGTGAAGAAAACCTCAGAGAATAAAGTTCAGTCAGGAGGCTTTTATTTGCATAAAGTTAATATCTACAGAAACAGGGAGGAATGTATAAATTAGTGTTTGAGTCTGTACATGTGAGCTGCAGGACGACTTCACAGGCTGGACGTGGTCTGCACCGTGGCTGGGCTCCCTGTTGGAGTCTGGCTGGACGCTGCAGTGGAGCTGGCAGCTGCTTGCTTCCTGAGGCTGAAGAAACCAGACAGTCAGTTAGTGATCAAATACAAGCTGCACACAGGAAACAGATCAGCTCCGACCTCTGAAGGTGAACAAGGAGAAAGAACCACTGGGGAATTTATTCCTGACACACAGAACCAAACACACAGCAGACTCACAATATGACACCAGGGACACAATACACACTTTTTATGAAATTATGCTTTTACTAATTTGTTTCCGTGCTGCAGCATCATCTGTACATGTTGTGACATTAGAGCGCTCCTGCTGGTCTCACCTGTCCTGTTTGAGGGCCAACCCTCCCAGACGAGACTTGGGGTCCACACACTTCTTCTTCCCTCCTGCCAAGGTGAGGCTGTCAGAGGAGACAGAGGAGTGTTAGAGAGGACAGAGCACAGGGACAGGTCAGTGAACGCAGCACGGCCTCCTCTCTGACTCACATGATCTCCGTGTTCGGACAGAAGTTAGTTGGATGATGCACATGGAACTGGTGTGGTTTCCTCAGCATGGATCCTTGTATCTTGGTAAAACCATTTGAGCACTGACACCTACTGGACCTGCTGTCGTCTCGCTGTCCTGCAGGAAGAACACACCAAAACACACACGTCACACTGCAGCCAAGGATGTATTTACACACATGTCAATATGAAATGAATTATTTATCACAGTCTCAAATGACTGCTAATAGCTACAGCACCAAATGATCACTCTCCTGGATATACTTTAATAGTGTTTTGCATAAATATGATTATTAACTGAGGTTTCAGCACTTTGAGGATCAGTTTAAAAACTGATTTACTCTTGAAATTTTTTGTAAAGTACTACCAGTTAGTGGGAGGAAGATGCTCCATAAATGCCTTGTTTACTCTTACTCTCCCAACATGCAGACACCGGATCATGCTAATGCTGAAGCTCATAGAGGGCTCAGCGAGTCTGACAGAGAGAGACAGCAGCTCTGCTGCTCTTCAACTCGTGTCTTGTAAAAAAATCAGTATCAAACCCACAGAAACGTCAGGAACTGTAACTGAGTAACTACTTCCATCAAAGTAATCAGTGACTAACTTGTTGCTGCTAAAGTAAAAATTACCTTGAGCACAGAGAACCAGCAGGCAGCTGAGGATGGCGACGGCGGCCATGATGGCGGAGGACTTCATGTTGGTGTGTGCAGGTGGCTGGAAGCTGCTTCTGTCCGTCTGTCTGCTGTCTGCAGTCCTGAGGATGTGAAGCAGCACTCAGCCTCTCTCCTTTTATCCTTACTGCCTGCTTTCACTTTCACTCTCCTCCCTCGTCTTCCCATTTCCCTGTAAACCGACGCCTTCCCACAATCCTTCAGTGTGCTGTAGTGCCAAAGTGTCACCCTGAGATCCACACTGAGGATTATTTATGACCGTTTATAACTTTGTCACTTTATATTGCACAATTAGTGCTGTCCGCTTGAATAGCATTTATCACAATTAATTAACGAAGGCCTGTTAATAATTTTGATTTAAAAAAAACATCGCCACTGATCGCAGAAAGGTTTAGAAAATGTCACTGATTGACAGCACTACATACAGTGTAACTTCATGTGAGGCATTACTGTGAAGCTGTGAGAGTAGATCAGAAAGTCGTTGGACAGTTTAAAGATGACCAGTTGATTTGGATCTTTTCCAGCTCGTTGTCAGGTGCTGTCCCTCCTGAGATGATTTTACTTTCACTTCCCGTCTGTCTGGAAGTCTTCATGGAAACAGGAAACATGCACTGACAGCACAGAGGATATTGATGTGATGACACTCTTCAGAAGAAACAAGTCTGCTGACTTCAAATAAAAACTGGATTTCTCCTGAAGGTCTCAGAGCAAACCGTGGAAGAGCTGCAGAGCTGCTGTCTCTCTCTGGAAGGAGAGGCTGAGGATGCTTCCAGTGGGAAGTTTTACAGTCTTCATGCACAGAGGAAAGAAGAAATAACTGAACTGTGGAGAGATTTCTTTAATGTGTGAAGAAACTTGACTTTCAGATCATGAAAATACTTTCAACAATGATATTGATTCAGATTATTTAAAAAATAGCAAATGTTTATTTTCTAGAACTGATGTTTTTTTCTATGGTTGTTGGTTTTTTTTTTTATTTATTGCAGTGACTTTCTCTGTCGGTTCTTCCCATTTTGTTCCGAGTTTCTCTTCTCATGTTGCTCTTTGAACTTCTCCAGCTTCTTTCCCAGATTTCCTCATCATGTGTGGTTTCAGTGTGAGAGTTCACAGCGATCACTAGCAGAGCTGCTTCCACTTTCACTTCACTTTTCTGTCTGGAAGTCTGCAGAAATCCAAACCTGGAAACACTGAACAGGCCTCGACTTGACAGCAGAAGCTGTTGGATGACGCCACACACTGAGACGTGTGTTCAGCAACAAAACTGTGAGCCAATAAAAACTAGTAATTGTTTACAAATAACAGTTCTTGAAGAAGTCCATATGAATACTAGTTACTGCAGGTAAAAAGTCAATAGTTACCCAGTAGAGTTCCTGGTAAAGTCCTCCCTCAGTCTGTCTGCAGAGTAAATGAAATAACTTGGCAGGAGGAAGATGCTCTATATGCTCGGTGGGGGGCGATGCTCTATAATTTGGAACAGAACACGAAATGGTGTTTAATCACACTGATGCTAACCATAACTGCTGTGGACACATGTTAATGTTGAAGCGACTGACAGTGGAATACCATAAATGTTTCTGTCAGCAGGACTCAGATGAGGCACGTCTCGAGTAAAGAAGAGCTCAGTGAAATAGTAACAGCTGTGATGTTACACACACACACACACACACACACACACACACACACACACACACACAGGTTTGTATTTCTATCCTTGTGAGGACACTCCTTGACATAATGCATTTACTCGCGCCTAAACCTGACCCTTATCCTAACCCTAACCCAAACCACAACAATGCCGAACCCTAAAGAAATGTTTTTGCATTTTTACTTTTTTCAGTAACAACATGGTCAAGAAAACACTGTTTCCCCTCATGAGGACCGGAAAAAGGTCCCACAAGGCACATCATGCCAGGTTTTCCTATACTTGTGGGGACCAAATGTCCCCACAAGTATAGAAAAAGGCGCGCGCACACACACACACACACACACACACACACACACACACACACACACACTCTCTCTCTCTCTCTCTCTCTCTCTCTCTCTCTCTCTCTCTCTCTCTCTCTCTCTCTCTCTCTCTCTCTCTCTCTCTCTCTCTCTCTCGTGGTTTCCAGGAATTGCTGCTGTAAAGAGCAAATGAAGTCAATGTTTACATTTTCTGAAGTTCTCTTTAAATCCATCTTGTTATGAAGTAATCCACATGACAAAAAAACCACATTTAGTTTCACATCCGACGACCACATTGAGCCTTAAAGGAGAACTCAAATTACACCAGAAGTCTTGTTTCCCTTTTCTCCTAATTGGGTGGAAAAAGTGAAAAGAGGGACTGAGACTGACTGAGTTATTAGGAGTGTCTGAGCTTGAGAAGAAATCAGGAGTTACTGCATTTGATGATGAATTGAATGTGGAAGAAAAATGTTTGAGTCACTGAGATCAGAGGCTGCAGGTGGTTTGGTACCATGGAGGTGAAATCAGCTGCAGGTGTGTAACCTGACTGATTATTCCTCGTCTCACAGCATCAGATTCTTCTCCTGGAGGTCTTCATGTGTTTCCAGGTGTCAGTGATGTTTTAAATTGGACTTAAGAGATGAGAAGGACACACTCTGCTTCGACTGTCAGACTGACTGAAATCCATTTGTTCCTGAATTGAAATTCCAGTATTTTTTCATGCTTTGCATTTTGAAGGATGCATCTGATGCCATGTGAGCCAGAGAAGTGGAGCTTTAAAGAGCGCTGGCTTTGTTTGTTTCACATTCATTTAGTGTCTGGAGCAGACTGATCTGCAGCTGGTCGCCTCTCTCCATCTTCCTCTGTAGAATGTGGTGAGGATGACGATGAAGAAATGACATGTCAGTTGGAGTAGGAAGTGCCGTAAGGTGCTGTTGTCCTCTCTTCACTCTGGGTTGTGTGACCAGGTGAGATCTCCTGTGAGCTGCAGAGGAACTGAGAGCTGCTGTCTGTTGGTTAACAAGTATTCATACGTGGTTTTTCAGGAAGTAACTATGATTTACTCTGATTTCTCAATATCAGGAGGACGAGGTGGTGATGGTGCTTTACCAGTGAGCACCTCGACATTATAAGATGGAAACGTACTGTTTGACTGTTTAAGGATGACGATTCTTCATGAGACAGTGGTGCTGTGGTAACTGGACAAACCCTTATCATGAAGTTCTTATTTTGATTCATTGTGTTTCTGTTGCTGTGCCCACTGCTCCTTATTGATAGTTGGAGTGTTTTGTATTAAAAAAATTAAGTCATACCAAATAAAATTAAAGAAGTAATTATTAATTGTAAATAATAACTTGCTTTTAGTTGCAAAAATTGATGTTGCTGAACACACTTTTCAGTGTATGGCGTCATCAAACAGCCTCTGCTGTCAGGTCCAGGCCTGATCAGGAAACACTGACGACCACTGTGACAGCACTTTCAGCAACAAACTGTGAGGAACGAAGAACTCCTTATCTGTAAACAATAACTTCTAAAGTCGGATCTATACTAATGACTACTGGGAAAAGTCAGTGATTCCTTCATGAAGTTCAGTGTGAAGTCTTCTGTTCGTCTGTGGCCCCCTTTGTATAAAAGTGTTGTTCCTCCTCTGGGTGACTTTGTCTCATGTTGACGTACAGGAAGTGAAGAAAACCTCAGAGAATAAAGTTCAGTCAGGAGGCTTTTATTTGTATAAAGTTCATATCTACAGAAACAGGGAGGAATGTATAAATTAGTGTTTGGGTCTGTACATGTGAGCTGCAGGACGACTTCACAGGCTGGACGTGGTCTGCACCGTGGCTGGGCTCCCTGTTGGAGTCTGGCTGGACGCTGCAGTGGAGCTGGCAGCTGCTTGCTTCCTGAGGCTGAAGAAACCACAGACAGTCAGTTAGTGATCAAATACAAGCTGCACACAGGAAACAGATCAGCTCCGACCTCTGAAGGTGAACAAGGAGAAAGAACCACTGGGGAATTTATTCCTGACACACAGAACCAAACACACCGCAGACTCACAATATGACACCAGGGCCATAATACACACTTTTTATGAAATTATTCTTTTACTTATTTGTTTCCGTGCTGCAGCATCATCTGTACACGTTGTGACATTAGAGCGCTCCTGCTGGTCTCACCTGTCCTGTTTGAGGGCCAACCCTCCCAGACGAGACTTGGGGTCCACACACTTCTTCTTCCCTCCTGCCAAGGTGAGGCTGTCAGAGGAGACAGAGGAGTGTTAGAGAGGACAGAGCACAGGGACAGGTCAGTGAACGCAGCACGGCCTCCTCTCTGACTCACATGATCTCCGTGTTCGGACAGAAGTTAGTTGGATGCTGCACATGGAACTGGTGTGGTTTGCTCAGCATGGATCCTTGTATCTTGGTAAAACCATTTGAGCACTGACACCTACTGGGCCTGCTGTCGTCTCGCTGTCCTGCAGGAAGAACACACCAAAACACACACGTCACACTGCAGCCAAGGATGTATTTACCCACATTTACATATATTTCACTGTTAAATTAGTTATTTATCACAGTATCAGTGGTGGGGGGCGATGCTCTATAATTTGGAACAGAACACTAAATGGTGTTTAATCACACTGATGCGAACCATAACTGCTGTGGACACATGTTAATGTTGAAGCGACTGACAGTGGAATACCATAAATGTTTCTGTCAGCAGGACTCAGATGAGGCACGTCTCTGGTAAAGAAGAGCTCAGTGAAATAGTAACAGCTGTGATGTTACACACACACACACACACACACACAGACACACACACACACACACACACACACACACACACACACACACACACACACACACACACACACACACACACAGGTTTGTATTTCTATCCTTGTGAGGACACTCCTTGACATAATGCATTTACTAGCGCCTAAACCTGACCCTTATCCTAACCCTAACCCAAACCACAACAATGCCGAACCCTAAAGAAATGTTTTTGCATTTTTACTTTTTTCAGTAACAACATGGTCAAGAAAACACTGTTTCCCCTCATTAGGACCGGAAAAAGGTCCCACAAGGCACATCATGCCAGGTTTTCCTATACTTGTGGGGACCAAATGTCCCCACAAGTATAGAAAAAGGCGTGCGCGCACACACACACACACACACACACACACACACACACACACACACACACCACACACACACACACACACACACACTCGTGGTTTCCAGGAATTGCTGCTGTAAAGAGCAAATGAAGTCAATGTTTACATTTTCTGAAGTTCTCTTTAAATCCATCTTGTTATGAAGTAATCCACATGACAAAAAAAAACACATTTAGTTTCACATCCGACGACCACAGTTGAGCCTTAAAGTAGAACTCAAATTACACCAGAAGTCTTGTTTCCCTTTTCTCCTAATTGGGTGGAAAACATTTAAAGAGGGTCTGAGACTGACCGAGTTATTAGGAGTGTCTGAGCTTGAGAAGAAATCAGGAGTTACTGCATTTGATGATGAATTGAATGTGGAAGAAAAATGTTTGAGTCACTGAGATCAGAGGCTGCAGGTGGTTTGGTACCATGGAGGTGAAATCAGCTGCAGGTGTGTAACCTGACTGATTATTCCTCGTCTCACAGCATCAGATTCTTCTCCTGGAGGTCTTCATGTGTTTCCAGGTGTCAGTGAGGTTTTAAATTGGACTTAAGAGATGAGAAGGACACACTCTGCTTCGACTGTCAGACTGACTGAAATCCATTTGTTCCTGAAAGAAAATTCCAGTATTTTTTCATGCTTTGCATTTTGAAGGATGCATCTGATGCCATGTGAGCCAGAGAAGTGGAGCTTTAAAGACGGCTGGCTTTGTTTGTTTCACATTCATTTAGTGTCTGGAGCAGACTGATCTGCAGCTGGTCGCCTCTCTCCATCTTCCTCTGTAGAACATGATGAGGACGACGATGAAGAAATGACATGTCAGTTGGAGTAGGAAGTGCCGTAAGGTGCTGTTGTCCTCTCTTCACTCTGGGTTGTGTGACCAGGTGAGATCTCCTGTGAGCTGCAGAGGAACTGAGAGCTGCTGTCTGTTGGTTAACAAGTATTCATACGTGGTTTTTCAAGAAGTAACTATGATTTACTCTGATTTCTCAATATCAGGAGGACGATGTGGTGATGGTGCTTTACCAGTGAGCACCTCGACATTATAAGATGGAAACGGACTGTTTGACTGTTTAAGGATGACAATTCTTCATGAGACAGTGGTGCTGTGGTAACTGGACAAACCCTTATCATGAAGTTATTATTTTGATTTATTGTGTTTCTGTTGCTGTGCCCACTGCTCCTTATTGATAGTTGAAGTGTTTTGTATTAAAAAAATTAAGTCATACCAAATAAAATTAAAGAAGTAATTATTAATTGTAAATAATGACTTGCTTTTAGTTGCGAAAATTGATGTTGCTGAACACACTTTTCAGTGTATGGCGTCATCTAACAGCCTCTGCTGTCAGGTCCAGGCCTGATCAGGAAACACTGACGACCACTGTGACAGCACTTTCAGCAACAAACTGTGAGGAACGAAGAACTCCTTATCTGTAAACAATAACTTCTAAAGTCGGATCTATACTAATGACTACTGGGAAAAAGTCAGTGATTCCTTCATGAAGTTCAGTGTGAAGTCTTCTGTCCGTCTGTGGCCCCCTTTGTATAAAAGTGTCGTTCCTCCTCTGGGTGACTTTGTCTCATGTTGACGTACAGGAAGTGAAGAAAACCTCAGAGAATAAAGTTCAGTCAGGAGGCTTTTGTTTGTATAAAGTTCATATCTACAGAAACAGGGAGGAATGTATAAATTAGTGTTTGGGTCTGTACATGTGAGCTGCAGGACGACTTCACAGGCTGGACGTGGTCTGCACCGTGGCTGGGCTCCCTGTTGGAGTCTGGCTGGACGCTGCAGTGGAGCTGGCAGCTGCTTGCTTCCTGAGGCTGAAGAAACCAGACAGTCAGTTAGTGATCAAATACAAGCTGCACACAGGAAACAGATCAGCTCCGACCTCTGAAGGTGAACAAGGAGAAAGAACCACTGGGGAATTTATTCCTGACACACAGAACCAAACACACAGCAGACTCACAATATGACACCAGGGACACAATACACACTTTTTATGAAATTATTCTTTTACTTATTTGTTTCCATGCTGCAGCATCATCTGAACATGTTGTGACATTAGAGCGCTCCTGCTGGTCTCACCTGTCCTGTTTGAGGGCCAACCCTCCCAGACGAGACTTGGGGTCCACACACTTCTTCTTCCCTCCTGCCAAGGTGAGGCTGTCAGAGGAGACAGAGGAGTGTTAGAGAGGACAGAGCACAGGGACAGGTCAGTGAACGCAGCACGGCCTCCTCTCTGACTCACATGATCTCCGTGTTCGGACAGAAGTTAGTAGGATGATGCACATGGAACTGGTGTGGTTTGCTCAGCATGGATCCTTGTATCTTGGTAAAACCATTTGAGCACTGACACCGACTGGGCCTGCTGTCGTCTCGCTGTCCTGCAGGAAGAACACACCAAAACACACAAGTCACACTGCAGCCAAGGATGTATTTACCCACATTTACATATATTTCACTGTTAAATTAGTTATTTATCACAGTATCAAATGACTGCTAATAGCTACAGCACCAAATGATCACTCTCCTGCATGTATTTTTTTTACTGTTTTGCATAAGTATGATTATTACCTGAGTTTTCAGCACTTTTAGGATCAGTTTAAAACTGATTTACTCTTGAAATTCATCTGAATTTCCATCAGTTAGTGGGAGGAAAAAGCTCTGTAGATGCTCTATTTCCTCTAACTCTACCAACATGCAGACACCGGATCATGCTAATGCTGAAGCTCATAGAGGGCTCAGCGAGTCTGACAGAAAGAGACAGCAGCTCTGCTGCTCTTCAACTCGTGTCTTGTAAAAAAATCAGTATCAAACCCACAGAAACGTCAGGAACTGTAACTGAGTAACTACTTCCATCAAAGTAATCAGTGACTAACATATTGCTGCTAAAGTAAAAATTACCTTGAGCACAGAGAACCAGCAGGCAGCTGAGGATGGCGCCGGCGGCCATGATGGCGGAGGACTTCATGTTGGTGTGTGCAGGTGGCTGGAAGCTGCTTCTGTCCGTCTGTCTGCTGTCTGCAGTCCTGAGGATGTGAAGCAGCACTCAGCCTCTCTCCTTTTATCCTCACTGCCTGCTTTCACTTTCACTCTCCTCCCTCGTCTTCCCATTTCCCTGTAAACCGACGCCTTCCCACAATCCTTCAGTGTGCTGTAGTGCCACAGTGTCATCCTGAGATCCACACTGAGGATCATTTATGACCGTTTGTCAACGTATATAATACAATTAGTGCTGTCCATTTCAATTGCATTCATCACAATTAATTAATGGAGGGCTGTTAATGATATTTATTTAAAAAAACATCGCCACTGATCGCAGAATAAGGTTTAGAAAATGTCACTGATTGACAGCACTACATACAGTGTAACTTCATGTGAGGCATTACTGTGAAGCTGTGAGAGTAGATCAGAAAGTCGTTGGACAGTTTAAAGATGACCAGTTGATTTGGATCTTTTCCAGCTCGTTGTCAGGGTGCTGTCCCTCCTGAGATGATTTTACTTTCACTTCCCGTCTGTCTGGAAGTCTTCATGGAAACAGGAAACATGCACTGACAGCACAGAGGATGTTGATGTGATGACACTCTTCAGAAGAAACAAGTCTGCTGACTTCAAATAAAAACTGGATTTCTCCTGAAGGTCTCAGAGCAAACCGTGGAAGAGCTGCAGAGCTGCTGTCTCTCTCTGGAAGGAGAGGCTGAGGATGCTTCCAGTGGGAAGTTTTACAGTCTTCATGCACAGAGGAAAGAAGAAATGACTGAACTGTGGAGAGATTTCTTTAATGTGTGAAGAAACTTGACTTTCAGATCATGAAAATACTTTCAACAATGATATTGATTCAGATTATTTAAAAAATAGCAAATGTTTATTTTCTAGAACTGATGTTTTTTGTTTTTGTTGGGTTTTTTTTATTTATTGCGGTGACTTTCTCTGTCGGTTCTTCCCATTTTGTACCGAGTTTCTCTTCTCATGTTGCTCTTTGAACTTCTCCAGCTTCTTTCCCAGATTTCCTCATCATGTGTGGTTTCAGTGTGAGAGTTCACAGCGATCACTAGCAGAGCTGCTTCCACTTTCACTTCACTTTTCTGTCTGGAAGTCTGCAGAAATCCAAACCTGGAAACACTGAACAGGCCTCGACTTGACAGCAGAGGCTGTTGGATGACGCCACACACTGAAACGTGTGTTCAGCAACAAAACTGTGAGCCAATAAAAACTAGTCATTGTTTACAAATAACAGTTCTTGAAGAAGTACATATGAATACTAGTTACTGCAGGTAAAAAGTAAATAGTTACTCAGTAGCGTTCCTGGTAAAGTCCTCCCTCAGTCTGTCTGCAGAGTAAATGAAATAACTTGGCAGGAGGAAGATGCTCTATATGCTCGGTGGGGGGCGATGCTCTATAATTTGGAACAGAACACTAAATGGTGTTTAATCACACTGATGCTAACCATAACTGCTGTGGACACACGTTAATGTTGAAGCGACTGACAGTGGAATACCATAAATGTTTCTGTCAGCAGGACTCAGATGAGGCACGTCTCTAGTAAAGAAGAGCTCAGTGAAATAGTAACAGCTGTGATGTTACACACACATACACACACACACACACACACACACACACACACACACACACACACACACACACACACACACACACACACTCGTGGTTTCCAGGAATTGCTGCTGTAAAGAGCAAATGAAGTCAATGTTTACATTTTCTGAAGTTCTCTTTAAATCCATCTTGTTATGAGGTAATCCACATGACAAAAAAACCACATTTAGTTTCACATCCGACGACCACATTGAGCCTTGAAGGAGAACTCAAATTACACCAGAAGTCTTGTTTCCCTTTTCTCCTAATTGGGTGGAAAACATTTAAAGAGGGACTGAGACTGACCGAGTTATTAGGAGTGTCTGAGCTTGAGAAGAAATCAGGAGTTACTGCATTTGGTGATGAATTGAATGTGGAAGAAAAATGTTTGAGTCACTGAGATCAGAGGCTGCAGGTGGTTTGGTACCATGGAGGTGAAATCAGCTGCAGGTGTGTAACCTGACTGATTATTCCTCGTCTCACAGCATCAGATTCTTCTCCTGGAGGTCTTCATGTGTTTCCAGGTGTCAGTGAGGTTTTAAATTGGACTTAAGAGATGAGAAGGACACACTCTGCTTTGACTGTCAGACTGACTGAAATCCATTTGTTCCTGAATTGAAATTCCAGTATTTTTTCATGCTTTGCATTTTGAAGGATGCATCTGATGTCATGTGAGCCAGAGAAGTGGAGCTTTAAAGAGCGCTGGCTTTGTTTGTTTCACATTCATTTAGTGTCTGGAGCAGACTGATCTGCAGCTGGTCACCTCTCTCCATCTTCCTCTGTAGAACATGGTGAGGACGACGATGAAGAAAGTGACATGTCAGTTGGAGTAGGAAGTGCTGTAAGGTGCTGTTGTCCTCTCTTCACTCTGGGTTGTGTGACCAGGTGAGATCTCCTGTGAGCTGCAGAGGAACTGAGAGCTGCTGTCTGTTGGTTAACAAGTATTCATACGTGGTTTTTCAAGAAGTAACTATGATTTACTCTGATTTCTCAATATCAGGAGGACGAGGTGGTGATGGTGCTAGACCCAAGTGCAGAGAGACAGAAGCAGGATTGATGATTGAACAGGTTTATTCAGTGCAGGAAAACCACGAGGGCTGCAGCCTGGCAGCAGCGCCACAGGTTAGCTTGAAGTGAGGTCGTGGCGAGACCGTGGCGTGGTGAGACAAGGTGACACAAGACAAAACAAGGCAAGACGAGACAAAAACCTCCTCGCCGCTTGGCAGAGCAGCCAAATCCTCTGCAGCAGCAAGGGAGACTGGTAAGGGCAAAGATCCAGCAAGGAGCATCTTCTTCTTCTTCTTTTGGTTTTGACGGCGGATGCGGACTGACTAGCGCACTACCGCCACCCTCCAAATTAATAGTGAACGATCGCCATTACAGCTTACATCTTTTGAAAAGGGTGCAGCATACAAGCTTGAAATAAAAAAACAAAAAAACTTATATTCTCTTGTCAAGCCCTGTATTTTTTAAGAACTGTAGTAAATACTTTATAGCTTTGTGATCTGGTGTTTTTGCCAAAATGTTTCTCAGACTAAAAACCTCTCCAGAGTCCTCAGTTTTCCTTTTGGTAAGGAGTCGCTCATCATCATATTTTGCACAACTCATGAATACATGTTCAACTGTTTCATATACATTACAAGGGTCACATTTCCCAGTATCATGCTTTCCTAATAAATGTCATGTTTTATTTAAACCTGTGTGCCCTATTCGAATCCTTGAAAGCATAACCTCTTCCTTCCGACATCTACTACCTTGGTGACCTGATCCAACCTGAGGACTAACACTGTAGAGGTCCCTCCCATTATCACCCATGTTCCATTTGACTTGCCACAGTGCTTTAACTTTGTTCCTTATTATTGACTTGGCCTCTGATTTTGCAATATTACAATGAATAGAAATATCTCTTGAATTTAAAGCCTGTTTAGCTACTTTGTCCACTAGTTCATTTCCAGGCAGACCGACATGAGCTGGTACCCAAACAAATTTAACATGTGACCCTGCATTTTGGATGCTCTGTAGCAGAACCAGAATTTCACATACGAGATCGTACCTTTCACCTGCATTACCTGATTTGAGATTCTCTCGTGCCGAGAGTGAGTCTGAGCATATTATAATTCTTAATGGTCTAATTTCATCCACCCATTGTAATGCCATTATAATGGCTATAAGCTCCGCTGAAAACACTGATAACTGATCGGTAACTCTTGCAGAAAACTTTATATTAAATTCAGGGATCACATATGCTACTGACACCCTCCCTGTGCCTGGTTGCTTTGACCCATCAGTAAAGATTTGTACGTATCCATAATGATTATCGACATACATCAAGGCCAACTGACCGCTGTTTCCTTTGTAAGTCTTCATCTTTTCATGTAAAGTTACATCAATTTCTGCGTCATGGTGGGCGTGGAGGAAGGACAACTGATGGGCTAAAATCAATATTTCCAAGCCCAGCTTCCTGTGCTTTCCTTTGCACACTGACGCCAAAGGACTCTCGTTTACTCTTTTCCTGATTCCATGTTGGTGTGAGGACACTTTTTGTTGGGTGATCTTCCTTATGTCCTTTCAAATGAACATAATATAACAATGACAGTTGTAATCGCCTCAGCTCTAAAGGCATTTCACCAACTTCTACCTGAAGCGCACATACTGGGGAAGATCTTATTGCCCCTGAGCAAAGTCTAAGCGCAGTACTCTGAATAACCTCTGGCTTCTTTAGCTCAGACTTCGCTGCAGACCCATACGTCAGACACCCATAATCAATAACAGACCTTATTAATCCGTCATATAAGCTTTTCATTGAAGTCACATTTGCTCCCCATTCCTTGCTGCACAAGCACCTGATTATATTAATAACTTTTTTACATTTCACCACCACCTTTTCAATATGGCTGCGCCAAGTAAGTTTAGAATCAAATTGCATCCCTAGAAATCTCCTACAGTTTACTCTCTCCAGCTCTCGGCCATACATTTTAAACTTAAAATTTTCATCAACTTTCTTAAATGAGAAGAACACCACCTTAGTTTTTTCCACAGAGACCCTAAATCCCCACTTCCCAGCCCATACTTCAACGGTGTCAATAGCTTTGTGCAAACTTTAAACTGTGAACTGAACATTCCATCCCCTTTCCCAGAGAGCTCCATCATCTGCAAACAATGACTTACCAATAGTATAATCCAATGAATAATATACATCATTTATCATAATTAAAAATAAAATGGGAGAAATAACACTACCCTGAGGCACACCGTTTTCTACAAAGAAGCTCCCTGACAGACTACCATTAACTCTAACTTGGCTCTCTCTATTGCTAAGGAAATCTTTAACCCAATTGTAAATTTTCCCACCTAGCCCAAGCATGCGAATTTTGATTAAGATACCATCTTTCCAAAGCATATCATAGCCCTTTTCTACATCACAAAAGACAGCAGCAACCACCTCTTCACATGCTTGGGCTCTTCTTATGTCATTCTCCAACTTGATTACTGAGTCCATTGTCGACCGTCCTTTCCTAAACCCACTTTGAAATGGAGCCAGCAGATTTCGAGACTCTACATAGAAATTTATTCTTTCTACAACCATTCTCTCCGTAATCTTGCCAAGGTGCGATGTTAATGCAACTGGTCTATAATTTGATGCCACTGCAGGGTCCTTTCCTGGCTTCCTAATTGGAATGATAACAGCTAGCTTCCAGCTTTTAGGGGTTTTCCCCTGCTCCCATGATTTATTAAATAACTCTAACAGAATGTTAAGCGCTGAATTACTGAGATGTTTTAGCATAGCATAACTTATCCTGTCTTTCCCTGGAGCTGTAACTTTTGCCTTATTTATAGCCTTTTTTAGCTCACTGAAGGAAAACATTGCATTCATACTATCATCTGTACTCTACATTTTCCAAAAGATGCTGGTAATGATTTCTTGTCACCTCTCTCCCCAAGTTTTCCTCATGGGTTAAATTAGCACTACTATGGACCTTGGCGAAAGCTCTGACCGTCAGCGCCCCTTTATCGCCATCGCTTACTGCTACATTTGCTCCATTCTTCAAAACAGGATAATTCCAAGACTGTTGCACCCCACCCATTTTTTTAACAACTCTCCATACATCGTTTATCGAGGTTTGCCTCCCTATGGCGCTACAATAACTCTGCCAATGCTCCTTTTTAACTTTCCTAATTATACTCCTTACTTTGGCTTGCTCTCTTTTATATTCCAAAAACTTATTAAAGCTCAGACAGTTCTTGAAGTCCTTAAAAGCTCTATTTCTAATTCTTATTGCTTGAGTACAATCTTCTGTCCACCAAGGGACCATTTTCCATTTCCGGTTTCCTGGTGTTGACTCTTTAATAGACGCTTTTGCAGCATCAATTATTGCTTCTTTTAAATTTTCACTAAAAACCTCCACGTCATCTATTATTTCAACTTGCCTCATATTTCTATCACTCATAACTGTAAACATAGTCCAATCAGCTTTTTTAAAATTCCATTTTTCAGAAAAAACCATAGCTGCCCTGCAATTTCTACTACCAAGCTTAAAACTAATGGGATAGTGGTCACTTCCAATTGTAGTCTCACTTAAAACTTCCCACACTACCTGGTCTGCCAGAGACTGAGTTACCAAGGTTAGATCTAACACCGACTGCACAGACAGCCCCACTCGTGTAGGTGACCCATCATTCATACAAACCAACCTCTTCCTATCCATAAGATTCTCGAAAATCAATCAATTGTGATCTGTTCTGTCTCCTCCCCACAGAGAGTTATGGGAGTTAAAATCCTCCAACCAGATTATTTCCCTACTGTCTTGCCCCTCGATCAACTCTAAGGTCTCAATATCCAGCTTTTTACAAGGGTTATAAAAATTTACTAGTACAAGGCTCCCTTTATCACCCCACACTTCAACCACTAAATTCTCCAACGGGAGCCCACCACCCTTACCCAAAACTCTATAAGAGATCCCCTCTTTAATAAACATGGCACATCCACCCCCACTACCCTCAACCCTGTCACTCCGCTCGCACACATATCCATTTAAAACAAAGTTTAATTGTGGTTTCAACCAAGTCTCCACAATACATACTACATCAGGCTTGATCTCTAGATCCAAAATAAATTTCTTGAGTTCTTGTCCATTTGCTATTAGACTTCTAGCATTCCATTGCAAAAAGTAAATGCTTAGGCTTTAGCTGATAAAGGCGACGCTGACACCTGCAAAGATGACTGTGATCGGAGGGCCGCCCTCTCAGCTTCCTCTCTCTTCTGAAGCTCTTCATAAATACTTTCCCATCTGACATCTTTAATGCCCAGATACCTTTTTACAACAATAGCAGTGTTTTCAGACCGATGCTTAGCCTGGGATGTACAATTAACAACTTCAACAATAAAACATAGGAAATCTTTCTTTTTAACAACCAGTGAATCTGCATCTATAACTGTACTTTTCCCCACTCTTGGTGCTTGGTTCATCATACTGGGCACTCGCTTCGTTGCCTCAGCGTAAGACACTCTTTCCTCTGCTCTAATGTGCTGGATTTCAGCTGCTGTCTTTCTGGCAGGGCAATCTCGATATCCCACACTGTGCGCCCCACCACATTTCTCTTGCACCCCAGCTCCACATGTACCATAATCATGTTCCCCTCCACATCGACCACACGTTTGTGTACCTTTACAGTAAGCAGCTATATGGCCATATTTCTGGCATTTAAAGCATCGCAATGGCGGTGGAACGTACATCCTCACACTGTAACTTAAGTATCCCACAGTCACATATTTGGGAAGTACACTCTCTTGAAACTCCACTAATACTGACAGACTATCAACTTTGTCTCCAGCCGTCCAAGCTTTGAGCCTCTTCAGACCAACCACATGTCCACCCTGAATGCTCTCCTTCAGTTTCCCAAGATCCTCATTACGGGGAATACCACATATCACCCCTCTACTGATCTCTCCT
This sequence comes from Salarias fasciatus, assembly GCF_902148845.1. Lineage (NCBI taxonomy): Eukaryota > Metazoa > Chordata > Actinopteri > Blenniiformes > Blenniidae > Salarias > Salarias fasciatus. Next base: position 29,393,891 of record NC_043756.1, read on the forward strand.
GTTCCCATCCTTTTCCTTGCAGCCAACACTTGTTTTTTACAAACGTTAGTTAATTTTAGGACTTTGTTCTGTTGGGCTTCATTTTTACAGACTATAATTAAGTCACCATCCGAGTGCACTCCATCTGATCACTTCTCCAATTTTCTCCTGCAGAAAGCGAGAGAGAGCCACTACTGCCCGACTGTTCTAATATCATGGCCTTCCTTAAACCTCACCAATACTCGAAACCCTTGCTCCTCCATTTTCCTACTAACAGCTGGCTGCCTCATGTCCTCTAAATCACTGCCCTGGCTCAACACTCGCTTCCTCTTTACACTAGCGTCCTCAACGTCACTCTCCCCCATACTCTCCTCACTCCCCCATCCCCCCGGTCCTGGCATCAGGCGATCGTTCACAATACAAGTGGAGATTTTGTGGATCACTTTTATCAAAACTCACGACCAGCAGTCAACGTTCGCGCTCCCGCACTCGACTTCAGACTCTCCTCCCCCTGTTTCTTCTTCCAGCAAGGAGCAGGTGGCAGGGGGAGGTTTATATAGGCAGGCAGAGTGGCAGTCCCCAGGGGAATGCCATCAGCAATCAGCAGGACCCAGGGAGACTGGGACTGCATGCAGCCTGCCTGACCACCATCCTGACAGAAGTAACTATGATTTACTCTAATTTCTCAATATCAGGAGGACGATGTGGAGATGGTGCTTTACCAGTGAGCACCTTGACATTGTAAGATGGAAGCGTACTGTTTGATTGTTTAAGGATTACGATTCTTCATGAGACAGTGGTGCTGTGGTAACTGGACAAACCCTTATCATGAAGTTCTTATTTTGATTTATTGTGTTTCTGTTGCTGTGCCCACTGCTCCTTATTGATAGTTGGAGTGTTTTGTATTAAAAAAATTAAGTCATACCAAATAAAATTAAAGAAGTAATTATTAATTGTAAATAATAACTTGCTTTTAGTTGCAAAAATGGATGTTGCTGAACACACTTTTCAGTGGATGGCGTCATCTAACAGCCTCTGCTGTCAGGTCCAGGCCTGATCAGGAAACACTGACGACCACCGTGACAGCACTTTCAGCAACAAACTGTGAGGAACGAAGAACTCCTTATCTGTAAACAATAACTTCTAAAGTCAGATCTATACTAATGACTACTGGGAAAAGTCAGTGATTCCTTCATGAAGTTCAGTGTGAAGTCTTCTGTCCGTCTGTGGCCCCCTTAGTATAAAAGTGTCGTTCCTCCTCTGGGTGACTTTGTCTCATGTTGACGAACAGGAAGTGAAGAAAACCTCAGAGAATAAAGTTCAGTCAGGAGGCTTTTATTTGTATAAAGTTCATATCTACAGAAACAGGGAGGAATCTATAAATTAGTGTTTGGGTCTGTACATGGGAGCTGCAGGACGACTTCACAGGCTGGACGTGGTCTGCACCGTGGCTGGGCTCCCTGTTGGAGTCTGGCTGGACGCTGCAGTGGAGCTGGCAGCTGCTTGCTTCCTGAGGCTGAAGAAACCACAGACAGTCAGTTAGTGATCAAATACAAGCTGCACACAGGAAACAGATCAGCTCCGACCTCTGAAGGTGAACAAGGAGAAAGAACCACTGGGGAATTTATTCCTGACACACAGAACCAAACACACAGCAGACTCACAATATGACACCAGGGACACAATACACACTTTTTATGAAAATATGCTTTTACTTATTTGTTTCCATGCTGCAGCATCATCTGTACATGTTGTGACATTAGAGCGCTCCTGCTGGTCTCACCTGTCCTGTTTGAGGGCCAACCCTCCCAGACGAGACTTGGGGTCCACACACTTCTTCTTCCCTCCTGCCAAGGTGAGGCTGTCAGAGGAGACAGAGGAGTGTTAGAGAGGACAGAGCACAGGGACAGGTCAGTGAACGCAGCACGGCCTCCTCTCTGACTCACATGATCTCCGTGTTCGGACAGAAGTTAGTAGGATGCTGCACATGGAACTGGTGTGGTTTCCTCAGCATGGATCCTTGTATCTTGGTAAAACCATTTGAGCACTGACACCTACTGGACCTGCTGTCGTCTCGCTGTCCTGCAGGAAGAACACACCAAAACATACAAGTCACACTGCAGCCAAGGATGTATTTACCCACATTTACATATATTTCACTGTTAAATTAGTTATTTATCACAGTATCAAATGACTGCTAATAGCTACAGCACCAAATGATCACTCTCCTGCATGTATTTTTTTACTGTTTTGCATAAGTATGATTATTACCTGAGTTTTCAGCACTTTTAGGATCAGTTTAAAAACTGATTTACTCTTGAAATTCATCTGAAGTTCCTTCAGTTAGTGGGAGGAAAAAGCTTTGTAGATGCTCTATTTCCTCTAACTCTCCCAACATGCAGACACCGGATCATGCTAATGCTGAAGCTCATAGAGGACTCAGCGAGTCTGACAGAGAGAGACAGCAGCTCTGCTGCTCTTTAACTCGTGTCATGTAAAAAAATCAGTATCAAACCCAGAGAAACGTCAGGAACTGTAACTGAGTAACTACTTCCATCAAAGTAATCAGTGACTATCATATTGCTGCTAAAGTAAAAATTACCTTGAGCACAGAGAACCAGCAGGCAGCTGAGGATGGCGACGGCGGCCATGATGGCAGAGGACTTCATGTTGGTGTGTGCAGGTGGCTGGAAGCTGCTTCTGTCCGTCTGTCTGCTGTCTGCAGTCCTGAGGATGTGAAGCAGCACTCAGCCTCTCTCCTTTTATCCTCACTGCCTGCTTTCACTTTCACTCTCCTCCCTCATCTTCCCATTTCCCTGTAAACCGACGCCTTCCCACAATCCTTCACTGTGCTGTAGTGCCACAGTGTCACCCTGAGATCCACACTGATAAACATTTATAACTTTATCACTTTATATTGCACAATTAGTGTTGTCCGCTTGAATAGCATTTATCACAATTAATTAACGAAAGCCTGTTAATAATTTTGATTTAAAAAAAACATCGCCACTGATCGCAGAAAGGTTTAGAAAATGTCACTGATTGACAGCACTACATACAGTGTAACTTCATTTGAGGCATTACTGTGAAGCTGTGAGAGTAGATCAGAACGTCATTGGACAGTTTAAAGATGACCAGTTGATTTGGATCTTTTCCAGCTCGTTGTCAGGGTGCTGTCCCTCCTGAGATGATTTTACTTTCACTTCCCGTCTGTCTGGAAGTCTTCATGGAAACAGGAAACATGCACTGACAGCACAGAGGATGTTGATGTGATGACACTCTTCAGAAGAAACAAGTCTGCTGACTTCAAATAAAAACTGGATTTCTCCTGAAAGTCTCAGAGCAAACCGTGGAAGAGCTGCAGAGCTGCTGTCTCTCTCTGGAAGGAGAGGCTGAGGATGCTTCCAGTGGGAAGTTTTACAGTCTTCATGCACAGAGGAAAGAAGAAATAACTGAACTGTGGAGAGATTTCTTTTATGTGTGAAGAAACTTGACTTTCAGATCATGAAAATACTTTCAGCAATGATTTTGATTCAGATCATTTGAAAAATATTAAAAGTTTATTTTCTAGAACTGATGTTTTTAATTGTTGTCGTTGTTGTTTTTGTTTATTGCGGTGACTTTCTCTGTCGGTTCTTCCCATTTTGTACCGAGTTTCTCTTCTCATGTTGCTCTGTGAACTTCTCCATCTTCTTTCCCAGATTTCCTCATCATGTGTGGTTTCAGTGTGAGAGTTCACAGCGATCACTAGCAGAGCTGCTTCCACTTTCACTTCACTTTTCTGTCTGGAAGTCTGCAGAAATCCAAACCTGGAAACACTGAACAGGCCTCGACTTGACAGCAGAGGCTGTTGGATGACGCCACACACTGAGACGTGTGTTCAGCAACAAAACTGTGAGCCAATAAAAACTAGTCATTGTTTACAAATAACAGTTCTTGAAAAAGTACATATGAATACTCGTTACTGCATGTAAAAAGTAAATAGTTACGCAGTAGCGTTCCTGGTAAAGTCCTCCCTCAGTCTGTCTGCAGATTAAATGAAATAACTTGGCAGGAGGAAGATGCTCTATATGCTCGGTGGGGGGCGATGCTCTATAATTTGGAACAGAACACTAAATGGTGTTTAATCACACTGATGCTAACCATAACTGCTGTGGACACATGTTAATGTTGAAGCGACTGACAGTGGAATACCATAAATGTTTCTGTCAGCAGGACTCAGATGAGGCACGTCTCTAGTAAAGAAGAGCTCAGTGAAATAGTAACAGCTGTGATGTTACACACACACACACACACACACACACACACACACACACACACACACACACACACACACACACTCTCTCTCTCTCTCTCTCTCTCTCTCTTGGTTTCCAGGAATTGCTGCTGTAAAGAGCAAATGAAGTCAATGTTTACATTTTCTGAAGTTCTCTTTAAATCCATCTTGTTATGAAGTAATCCACATGACAAAAAAACCACATTTAGTTTCACATCCGACAACCACGTTGAGCCTTGAAGGAGAACTCAAATTACGCTAGAAGTCTTGTTTCCCTTTTCTCTTAATTGGGTGAAGAAAGTGAAACGAGGGACTGAGACTGACCGAGTTATTAGGAGTGTCTGAGCTTGAGAAGAAATCAGGAGTTACTGCATTTGATGGTGAATTGAATGGGGAAGAAAAATGTTTGAGTCACTCAGATCTGAGGCTGCAGGTGGTTTGGTACCATGGAGGTGAAATCAGCTGCAGGGGTGTAACCTCATCTCATAGCATCAGATTCTTCTCCTGGAGGTCTTCATGTGTTTCCAGGTGTCAGTGATGTTTTAAATTGGACTTAAGAGAAGAGAAGGACACACTCTGCTTCGACTGTCAGACTGACTGAAATCCATTTGTTCCTGAAATAAAATTCCTGTATTTTTTAATGCTTTGCATTTTGAAGGACAGTGGAGGTGGGGATTATAGTGGAGCTGGGGAGGTGCTGACCTCAACTAGGGATATCATAGAACGGTGGAAGGAATACTTCGAGGACCTCCTCAATCCCGTCGCCACATCTTCCATGGAGGAAGCCGAGGCTGAGGTCTCAGAGGTGGACTCGTCCAATCTCCCAAGCCGAAGTCACCGAGGTGGTCGGTAAGCTCCTCGGTGGCAAGGCACCGGGGGTGGATGAGATTCGCCCCAAGTACCTCAAGTCTCTGGATGTGCAGGGACTGTCTTGTAGTTGACACATCTCTGCAACATCTCGTGGCGGTCGGGACGGTGCCTCTGGATTGACAGACCGGGGTGGTGGTTCCCCTTTTTAAAAAGGGGGACCGGAGGGTGTGCTCCAACTATAGGGGGATCACACTCCTCAGCCTCCCTGAAAGTCTATTCCAGGGTACTGGAGAGGAGGATTCGACCGATAGTCAAACCTCGGATCCACGAGGAACAATGCGGTTTTTGTCCGGGTCGCGGAACACTGGACCAGCTCCATACCCTCCATCGGGTGCTCGAGGGTTCGTGGGAGTTCACCCAACCAGTTCACATGTGTTTTGTAGACTTGGAGAAGGCGTTTGACTGCATCCCTCATGGTGCCTTGTGGGGGAGTGCTTCGGGAATATGGAGTCCGGGGCCCCTTGTTAAGGGCCGTCTGGTCTCTGTATGACCACAATAGGAGTCTGGTCCACATCGCCGGCAGTAAGTCGGACCTGTTCCCGGTGCATGTTGGCATGGCCGCGGGAACATATTGCCAACAGGGGGTGCTGCGCCTGAGATGCGTTTTCATCCAACGGGGGGGGGGGACACGAGCGTGGAGCGTGGCACGGGCACCTTCATCCAACGGGAACACCAGCAGCGCAACAACAGCGCACCAGACAACTTTACCGATATTTTTTTTTTCATCGTGAGAAATACAATATGTGGCGTGACTGCGTGACAAAAGACTGGGTGCTGCAGCACCGCCCAGCACCCCTACTTCCCACGGTAATGCATGTTGGACTCCGGCAGGGCTGCCCTTTGTCACCGGTTCTGTTTATAATCTTTATGGACAGAATTTCTAGGTGCAGCCAGGGGCCAGAGGGGGTCCGGTTCGGGAACCACAGGATTTCATCTCTGCTTTTTGCAGATGATGTTTTCCTGTTGGCTTCATCGAACCCGGACCTACAGCATGCACTGGGGCGGTTCGCAGCCGAGTGTGAAGTGACAGGGATGAGGATCAGTACCTCCAAATCTGAGGCCATGGTCCTCGACCGGAAGAGGGTGGCCTGTCCCCTCCAGGTCGGTGGAGAGACTCTGGCCCAAGTGGAGGAGTTTAAGTATCTTGGGGTCTTGTTCACGAGTGAGGGACGAATGGAGCGTGAGATTGACAGACGGATTGGTGCAGCGGCTGCAGTGATGCGGTCATTGTATCGGTCCATTGTGGTGAAGAAGGAGCTGAGCCGAAAGACGAAGCTCTCGATTTACTGGTCACTCTACGTTCCCACCCTCACCTGTGGTCATGAGCTTTGGGTCATGACCGAAAGGACAAGATCCCGGATACAAGCGGCTGAAATGAGCTTCCTCCGTAGGATGGCTGGGCGCTCCCTTAGAGATAGGGTGAGGAGCTCAGTCACCATGGAGGAGCTCGAAGTAGAGCCGCTTCTCCTCCACATCGAGAGGAACCAACTGAGGAGGCTCAGCACCTCTTTATGATGCCTCCTGGACGCCTCCCGAGGGAGGTGTCCCACCGGGAGGAGACCCCGGGGAAGACCCAGGACACGCTGGAGAGACTGTCTCTCGGCTGGCCTGGGAACTCCTTGGGATCCTCCCAGAGGAGCTGGAGAAAGAGTCTGGGGACAGGGAAGTCTGGGCATCTCTGCTGAGACTGCTGCCCCCGCGACCCGGCCCCAGAGAAGCGGTGGAAAATGGATGGATGGATTTTGAAGGATGCATTTGATGTCATGTGAGCCAGAGATGTGGAGCTTTAAAGAGGGCTGGGTTTTTTTTGTTTCACATTCATTTAGTGTCTGGAACAGACTGATGTGCAGCTGGTCACCTCTCTCTCTCTCTCCATCTTCCTCTGTAGAACATGAGGACAACGATGAAGAAATAACATGCCAGCTGGAGTAGGAAGTGCCATAAGGTGCTGTTGTCCTCTCTTCACTCTGGGTTGTGTGACCAGGTGAGATCTCCTGTGAGCTGCAGAGGAACTGAGAGCTGCTGTCTGTTGGTTAACAAGTATTCATACGTGGTTTTTCAAGAAGTAACTATGATTTACTCTGATTTCTCAATATCAGGAGGACGAGGTGGTGATGGTGCTTTACCAGTGAGCACCTCAACATTTACAGGTGAAAGCGTACTGTTTGATTGTTTAGGGATTACGATTCTTCATGGGACAGAGGTGCTGTGGTAACTGGACAAACCCTTATCATGAAGTTCTTATTTTGATTTATTGTGTTTCTGTTGCTGTGCCCACTGCTCCTTATTGATAGTTGAAGTGTTTTGGATAAAAAAATTAAGTCATACCAAATAAAATTAAAGAAGTAATTATCAATTGTAAATAATGACTTGCTTTTAGTTGCAAAACTATATGTTGCTGAACACACATTTCAGTGTATGGCGTCATCAAACAGCCTCTGCTGTCAGGTCCAGGCCTGATCAGGAAACACTGACGACCACCGTGACAGCACTTTCAGCAACAAACTGTGAGGAACGAAGAACTCCTTATCTGTAAACAATAACTTCTAAAGTCAGATTTATACTAATGTCTACTGGGAAAAAGTCAGTGATTCCTTCATGAAGTTCAGTGTGAAGTCTTCTGTCCGTCTGTGGCCCCCTTTGTATAAAAGTGTCGTTCCTCCTCTGGGTGACTTTGTCTCATGTTGACGAACAGGAAGTGAAGAAAACCTCAGAGAATAAAGTTCAGTCGGGAGGCTTTTATTTGCAAAAAGTTCATATCTACAGAAACAGGGAGGAATGTATAAATTAGTGTTTGGGTCTGTACATGGGAGCTGCAGGACGACTTCACAGGCTGGACGTGGTCTGCACCGTGGCTGGGCTCCCTGTTGGAGTCTGGCTGGACGCTGCAGTGGAGCTGGCAGCTGCTTGCTTCCTGAGGCTGAAGAAACCACAGACAGTCAGTTAGTGATCAAATACAAGCTGCACACAGGAAACAGATCAGCTCCAACCTCTGAAGGTGAACAAGGAGAAAGAACCACTGGGGAATTTATTCCTGACACACAGAACCAAACACACAGCAGACTCACAATATGACACCAGGGACACAATACACACTTTTTAAGAAAATATGCTTTTACTTATTTGTTTCCATGCTGCAGCATCATCTCTACATGTTGTGACATTAGAGCGCTCCTGCTGGTCTCACCTGTCCTGTTTGAGGGCCAACCCTCCCAGACGAGACTTGGGGTCCACACACTTCTTCTTCCCTCCTGCCAAGGTGAGGCTGTCAGAGGAGACAGAGGAGTGTTAGAGAGGACAGAGCACAGGGACAGGTCAGTGAACGCAGCACGGCCTCCTCTCTGACTCACATGATCTCCGTGTTCGGACAGAAGTTAGTTGGATGCTGCACATGGAACTGGTGTGGTTTCCTCAGCATGGATCCTTGTATCTTGGTAAAACCATTGGAACACTGACACCTACTGGACCCAGGAAGTGGTTGTCCTGCAGGAAGAACACACCAAAACACACACGTCACAATGCAGCCTTGGATGTATTTACACACATTTGAATATTAAATGCATTATTTATCACAGTATAAAATGACTGCTAATAGCTACAGCACCAAATGGTCACTCTCCTATTTATATTTATGTATTTGGTTGGTTGGCTAGTTGTCACTGTGACAATGACATCTGAAAAAATAAGTATCAAACCCAGAGAAATGTCAGCAACTGTAACTGAGTAACTATTTTCTTCAGTGAAATCAGTGACTATCATGTTGCTGCTAAAGTAAAAATTACCTTGAGCACAGAGAACCAGCAGGCAGCTGAGGATGGCGCCGGCGGCCATGATGGCGGAGGACTTCATGTTGGTGTGTGCAGGTGGCTGGAAGCTGCTTCTGTCCGTCTGTCTGCTGTCTGCAGTCCTGAGGATGTGAAGCAGCACTCAGCCTCTCTCCTTTTATCCTCACTGCCTGCTTTCACTTTCAATCTCCTCCCTCGTCTTCCCATTTCCCTGTAAACCGACGCCTTCCCACAATCCTTCAGTGTGCTGTAGTGCCACAGTGTCACCCTGAGATCCACACTGAGGATTATTTATGACCTGTTTATAACTTTATCAATTCACTCATGCCGCATTCTTAGATCATATAACATAACTTAATGTGAGAAGTTTCTGTGAAGATGTGAGAAATGATCAGAAAGTCATTGGACAGGATAAAGATGACCAGTTGATTTGAATCTTTTCCAGCTTATTTTCAGGGTGCTTTCCCTGATTTACTTTCACTTCCCATCTCTCTGGAAGTCTTCATGAAAAAAAATAACTTGTGATTGAGTAATTCATGATCATTTACAATTTAAAAAAAAGCTGGAACCATGCAGCATCAGAGTTGCTGTGTCTGACCGGATTTCAAGCTCTTTACAGAAGAGACAAACTGTTAGACTGGCTGATGTCTGTTCAGCAGGTTTGGACATTGTTGGTGGCGTCTCCCCAGGATCTGTATTGGGCTATAAACTAATTATTTCAAGGGGTCCGAAGTGCTGACAATGTTTGTTCTTTTTAAATGGGAGAATGTAAATGAAATGTTGTAGAACATCACTCAAAAAATGAATCATTTGAAAATATGGTTTGACTGAAATAAACTATCATCAGACTTAACTAAAACAATAAATGTTATTTGGAAATGGCAGAATTAATGAACCAGTGCAAATATAGATTGATAGAATACACATTTTCGGCCTTCGGGATCATATTCGCTCACTGTTCATATGGTGGATTTAGTTCAAATTTACAAATATAGTGAAACTCTAACCTGCACAAATCATGTACAAAGCTGAAAATAGCTTCACAACATAGCTGCCACAACATATAGAGAGATTGGTCAGGAATGGAGAGGATGATTTCAGGAAAATACAACTTCAAAATCAACGAATGAAAAACAAACAGAAAAACTTTCTGCATTTCATTCTGTGGGGTAATAGAGCTGGAACAGGTCCCGACCTGACATTTTGGAGCACAATTATCCTTTACTTGGATTTAAACAGGAATAATAAGTCCCTTGTAAATGCACTGAATGAGTTGTTTTTAGTGGCTCACAGTTGAACACACATTTCAGTGTGTGGCGTCATCCAGCAGCCTCTGCTGTCAAGTTGGCGCCTGTTCCGTGTTTCCACTTCTATTCCACTTTTGAGAACTTCCAGACAAAATGTGAAGTGAAAGTGGAGTAGTTCTGCAACTGATTCCTGAGAACTCCCACACATGATGAGGAAATCTGGGAAAGAAGGCGGCAAAGTTCAGAGAGCTTCATGAGAACAGAAACTCAACATAAAACAGGAAGAACTGACAGAGAAAGTCATTAAAATCAAAACACATTACTTCTGGAGAACAAGCATTTAATATTCATTCATTCATTTTCCAAGCCGCTTTGTCCTTTTCAGGGTTGCAGGGGGCTGGAGCCAATCCCAGCTACTTTGGGTGAGGACGGTGTCACCCCAAACAGCTCGCCGTTCTGTCTCAGGGCTGACACAGAGGGACAGGCAACCATGCACACTAACATTCACACAATGGGACAATTTAACGTGACCAATCAACCTGACATGCATGTCTTTAGACCGTGGGAGGAAGCCAGAGTACCCAGAGGGAACCCACACACACACAGGGAGAACATGCAAACAGTGTCCAAATTTTTGGACATTGATTTTTTTTGACTCAGATTGTTCCATTACCCCACAGAATGAAAGAATCTTTTTATGTTTGTCGGTATTTGTTGATTTTGTAGTTGTATTTTCCTGAAATCATCCTCCTCCATTCCTGAAAATCTCTCTGTATGTTGAGGCAAATCAGTTGCAGATTTTAGTTTTACTGTATTTGTAAATTTGAACAAGTTCCACAGTGTGAACAGTGATTGAGTAGGTTCCCAATGGCCGACACCTTTGTAGACTTTTTTGAAGATGAGTTAGTGGATATACTGAACTCCAGCCCTCTCTGCAGCGTGCCCTGGAGCGTCCCGTCTGCAGCTCTCTCTGCAGCTCGCCTCTGGATTTCCAGCTCCCGGTGACCTGGTCCCTGTTCCTCCTCTACCGGATGGCTTTGGGGAGGGAGGAGGTCCAGCTCTTTCTGTTCGGGAATCTTTTGAGTTTGTATAGCCCTGAGGGACTTGTGTTTTTGGATCCTGCTGAGAGGCTTGAATTTTTGCACCCCTGCTGAGAGACTTGAGTTTTTGGATCCCCCTGAAAGTCTTGAGCTTTTGTTTCCTGTCCTGCCTGTTCCTGACCCGTCCTGGCTGCTGAGGTGCAGCACCCATTCCTGTCCCGTGCTGGCTGCGAGGAGCGCAGCTCACCCCGTTCCTGTTCTGTCTGTTCCCCGCCTGCTCCTGAGTCCGGTGTTCCTGTTCCGTCTGCTCTTGAGTTTGACCGCCCCCCTCGCCCAGGATGGTAGCCCCATTGCCCCATGGTGCGCCAGGAGGCATACATTGGGAGTGGGGGTACTGTCACGCCCTGTGCCCCTCCGGCCATGTGGGGGCGCTCTGGGCTGGTTTTGGTTCTGTTTTCCTTTTTTTGTTTTCCTTTTTTCCTCCTGCCTGGTCTCCCTCATTAGTGCCCTAATGTGCCTCACCTGTGTCTACCTTATTTAAAGCCTGTATCCCTCTCTCGTCCTTGTCGGTGTGTTGTGGGTTGTCCATGTGCTCTGTGTCCCTGCCGGCACCTCAGCTCAGCTTGCCTTGTCTTCCTGTTACCCTGCATTCCTGATAATAAAGAATTTCAAGTCTGCCTGGCTGCCTGGGTGTGGGTCCTTCCATCCGCACACCGTGACAATTTAGTGTTCTATTCCAAATTATAGAGCATCGCCCCCCAACGAGATTTCAGATTATAGAGCATCTTCCTCCTGCCAAGTTATTTCATTTACTCTGCAGACAGACTGACGGAGGCCTTTACAAGGAACTCTACTGAGTAACTATTTACTTTTTACCTGCAGTAACAAGTATTCATGTGTACTTTTTCAAGAACTGTTATTTGTAAACAATGACTAGTTTTTATTGGCTCACAGTTTTGTTGCTGAACAAAACAAAAAAGCAGACTTCCAGACAGAAAAGTGAAGTGAAAGTGGAAGCAGCTCTGCTAGTGATAGTCTTCTTTTCTTTCCTGCTCAGTGTGCCGTATGTTGAGTCAGAACCCTGCCTCCCTTGACGATAGGGGTATTTGCGTAAAGTGCAGTGTATTGACAGCGCTGGAGGCCAGGGTAACCGAGTTAGAGGAGCGGCTGCGCAGATGTGAGGGGCAGGGCAGCGCTAGCTACAGCGAGGTAGCGGCAGGGCAGCCCGCTCCTGCAGTGAGAGGAGTGTTTGCAAGCCGAGTCCCGCAGCATGTCCCGAGCAGCCGGGACAAGACCAGGACCGGTTTGTGACAGTCTGGAGGAAGGCTAGTGCTAAGCACCGCCACATAGCACTCCAAGAACCGCCTCACGTCTGCAATAGGTTCTCTCCCCTCAGCGACGACACGCCGGCTGAACTGGACACGCTGGTGATTGGCAGCTCTATAGTTAGAGACGTGAAGCTACCAGTGGTGAAGGTTAGGTGTTACCCGGGGGCCAGAGTGGGTGACATCGAGGGGAACCTTAGGCTTTTAAAACAGGGAGGTAGGAGATTCCGTCGAGTCGTGATTCACGCAGGCGGTAATGATGCCCAGCGGAGACAATCAGAGGTGCTCAAATTACAAGTAGCCTCGGTGTGTGAATTGGCTAAGTCGATGTCTGATGCTGTAATATTCTCTGGTCCCCTGCCCAATTTGGTCAATGATGAAATGTATAGCCGACTTTCATCATTCAATCACTGGTTGTCTAGATGGAGTGAGGAAAACAGAGTTATTTTTCTAAACAACTGGTGCACCTTCTGGGGAAAGCCTGGGCTCATCCGCAGGGACAGCATCCACCCAACTTTGGATGGTGCAGCCCTTTTAGCTCACAATATGGCTGATCGGCTTAGTACCCTAAATTGACAAACCAGCTATGAGCCCCGGGCGCAGAGCAGTCGTGCAGATTGCTCCTCTGTTGATCTTGTTGATCCCGTCACTAATCCTGCTCCCGGATTTTTACAAGTCAAGCATGGAGGTTTACCTAGGCAAACAGAGACTGTGTCTGTCCATAGTGCTCAAAGCATTAGAAAAAAGTCAATGGGTAAAAAGCTTAACACCTGTACGAGACAGAATAATTCTTCCAGTAGGAAATACATAAAATGTGGTCTACTGAACATTAGAGCAATCTCCACTAAATCTCTGTTAGTTAATGACCTTATCGGTGACAATAACGTTGATCTCCTTGCTCTAACAGAAACTTGGCTTCAGCAAGATGACTATGTGAGGCTCAATGAATGTACCCCTCCAACCTATGTTAATTTCCAAACAGCTAGATCAACAGGTCGAGGTGGAGGTGTGGCAGTGATATCGCACTCCAGTCTTCTTCTTAAACCCAAAACTAATGTTAAATTCAACTCTTTTGAAAGCTTAATACTAACGCTTACTTGTCCAAATTGGAAGAATCAAAAAGCTGTGCTATTAATTATTGTGTATGGACCTCCTGGTTCTTACTCTGACTTTTTAACTGAGTTCTCAGAGTTTTTAAGCAATATAGTATTGACTCATAACAAGATCCTTATAATAGGTGACTTTAATATCCATGTGGATGATTCTGGTGACAGTTTGAGTAATGCGTTTATTGCAGTATTAGATAGTATCGGTTTCACTCAAAATGTTGATGAATCCACTCATAGTCACAAGCACATCCTGGATCTAGTCTTAACATATGGGACAGAGGTCAGTGACCTAAATGTTCTCCCTCAGAACCCTATACTCTCAGACCATTTTTTAATTACTTTTCAGGCTTTGATTGAAGACTACTCTGCTCAAAAAGATAAAATTCAGCTGATACGGACATTATCTGAAAAATCTGTGGCTCGGTACAAAGAATTGATCCAGCCTGCATTTGCTGCATTATCTTGTGAACTCACAGACATGAGCTTATTGACCAGTGGTGATAATAGTGATCAGTTTGTTGACAGTGCTATGCACTCACTAAAATCGGCCCTTAACGTAGTGGCTCCGTTGCAGCTGAAAACCAATCGACCCAGGCGCGTTGCTCCATGGTTTAATTCTGAAACCCGTGTTCTCAAACAAAAAACTCAGCAATTAGAAAGACTGTGGCGTAAATCTAAATCGGAACAATCTCTGAAGGCTTGGAAATGTAGCTTGCCAAGCTATAAACAAACTCTTTTTAAAGCCAAGACATTATATTGCTCTTGTTTAATAGAAATAAACAAAAATAACCCTCGGTTTCTGTTCAACACTGTAGCCAGACTGACAAACAGTCATACTGTAGTGGAACCAATAATCCCAGAATCTTTAAACTGCCATGACTTTCTTAAATTCTTTAATGATAAAATCATAACCATCAGAGGTAAAATCAGTGAAGCGCTTTCCTCAGATCAAGCTCAGGGAATCCAGCCACTGCCTCCACCTGAAATACCTGAAATACTAGATAGTTTCTCACCAGTAGATGGGGCTGAGATTACTTCGATTGTAATGTCTTTTAAAACTTCGACCTGTCTCCTAGATCCAATTCCAACTAAGCTTTTCAAAGATATTCTTCCAGTTATTTTAAATACGATCATAACTATAATAAATACGTCTCAAGAAAATGGCTATGTGCCACAGTCATTTAAATTCGCAGTAATCAAGCCACTGCTGAAAAAACCTAATCTTGATCCTGATATTCTAGCTAACTACAGACCAATATCAAATCTGCCTTTTATTTCAAAAGTCCTGGAAAAAGTCGTGGTTAAACAGCTTTACCGCCACCTACAGGACAATAGTTTATTTGAGAAATTTTAGTCAGGATATAGAGCTTATCACAGCACTGAGACTGCGTTAGTTAAAGTCACTAATGACTTGCTATTGGCGGCTGACGCAGGTCTAGTCTCAATCCTGGTTCTCTTAGACCTCAGTGCAGCTTTTGATACAATTGACCACAATATTCTCCTGCAGAGGTTAGAATGTGAGGTTGGCATCAGAGGAAAAGCCCTCTGCTGGTTCAAATCCTATTTATCTAATAGGTACCAATTTGTTCACGTTAACCAACAATCCTCACCGTGCTCCCAGGTCAGTTATGGGGTTCCTCAAGGGTCCGTGCTCGGGCCAATTTTATTTCTGTTATATATGCTTCCTTTAGGGAACATAATTAGAAGTCACGATATCAATTTTCATTGCTATGCAGATGACACACAACTGCATTTATCTATGAAACCTGATCAAACTAATCAAATAGACAGACTCAGTGACTGTATCAGAGAAATTAAAACCTGGATGACTACGAACTATCTCCGTCTTAATCCTGGCAAAACAGAGGTCATTATACTAGGCCCCCATAAACTGAGAGAGTGTCTATCTGAACAGATTATCACCTTAGATAACGTCAGTGTATCCTCCTCCTCTACTGTGAGGAACCTCGGGGTCTTATTTGACCAGGATATCTCCTTTAAAGCACACATCAACCTGGCTTGTAAAATAGCATATTTCCACTTGCGCAACATAGCTAAAATAAGAAACATTCTACCTAGAAGCGATGCAGAAAAACTCATCCATGCATTTGTTTCTACTAGACTGGACTACTGCAACTCCCTTCTTGCAGCCTGCCCAAAAAGTGCATTAAAAAACTTTCAGTTGGTTCAAAATGCGGCCGCCAGATTATTAACCAGAACTAGACGAGGCGAACACATTACTCCCGTTCTAAAATCTCTTCACTGGCTTCCTGTCGAGTTTAGAGTTAGATTTAAAATCCTTCTCCTCACTTACAAAATCCTAAATGGGATGGCTCCGACCTATCTCCAAGATGCTTTAACGCTTTATCAACCAATCAGAGCACTTCACTCTCAACATGCAGGGTTACTGGTGACTCCTAGGGTCTCTAAATGGACACTAGGTGGAAGAGCCTTTAGCTATCAGGCACCGTTTTTATGGAACCAGCTTCCAAGTGGTGTCAAAGAGGCAGACACAGTCTCCACATTTAAGGTCAGGCTCAAGACGTTTCTCTTCGATGCAGCCTATGATCAGGTCAGCTAGGGATTCTAAACTAAACTAAACTTAACTAAACTAAACTAAACTAAACTAAACTAAACTAAACTAAACTAAACCAAACTAAATTAAACTAAACTAAACTATACTAACTAAATACTAGTTTAAATACTAAACTATTCACAAAGCTGCCCTAGGAGCTAGAATGCTGTGGGAAGTACGGTGCACTGAGCCCTATCCTCTAATGTCTGAATGTTATTCCCTTTAGTCCGTTCATTGCTTTTCACCTGCTGTCCCCCCCTTCGAGGGGGAGTCTTCTCCAGTTTCAGTTGCTGACTCCATTATTACGAGGGCCTACGAACAAGCTGCGTCCGGACCGGGAGGACACTCCTGTCGGTCCTGCCCGCGGACTGGCTTCAGTTCTACTGCTGGAATCCGTGGTTCCTGTGCTGGACCGTCCAACGGACTGTACTCAACATAGTCCTAGGCTTTACTTCTTATTGTCTCATGCTAGCTGTTGCCAAAGCTGTCCGTCTCTGGGAGAGGGATCCCTCCATACTGTGGTTCTCCCCAAGATTTCTTCTTTTCCCACTGGGTTTTTGGAGTTTTTTCTTGCTGGATGTGAGGGTCTCAGGCGGTGGTTGCTTCGTTTTGTCTCGTTACTGTGAATTTGACAAATTAACATTATGCATATTCACTGTTTTTATTTTTACCAACCAATGTAACATCTTGAAGACCTCTGAGGCAACTGTTGTGATACTGGGCTATACAAAAATACAATGATTGATTGATTGCTGTGAACTCTCGCACTGAAACCACACATGATCAGGAAATCTGGGAAAGAAGCTGGAGAAGTTCAAAGAGCAACATGAGAAGAGAAACTGGGCATAAAATGGGAAGAACTGACAGAGAAAGTCACTGCAATAAATAAAAAAAACCAACAACAATAAAAAAAACATCAGTTCTAGAAAATAAACATATGCATTTTTTTTATAAGATCTGAATCAAAATCATTGCTTAAAGTATTTTCATGATCTGAAAAAGACGTTTCTTCACACATTAAAGAAATCTCTCCACAGTTCAGTTATTTCTTCTTTCCTCTGTGCATGAAGACTGTAAAACTTCCCACTGGAAGCATCCTCAGCCTCTCCTTCCAGAGAGAGACAGCAGCTCTGCAGCTCTTCCACGGTTTGCTCTGAGACTTTCAGGAGAAATCCAGTTTTTATTTGAAGTCAGCATACTTGTTTCTTCTGAAGAGTGTCATCACATCAACATCCTCTGTGCTGTCAGTGCATGTTTCCTGTTTCCATGAAGACTTCCAGACAGACGGGAAGTGAAAGTAAAATCATCTCAGGAGGGACAGCACCCTGACAATGAGCTGGAAAAGATCCAAATCAACTGGTCATCTTTAAACTGTCCAACGACTTTCTGACCTACTCTCACAGCTTCACATTAATGCCTCACATGAAGTTACACTGTATGTAGTGCTGTCAATCAGTGACATTTTCTAAACCTTATTCTGCAATCAGTTGCAATGTTTTTTTAAATAATTATCATTAACAGTCCTCCATTAATTAATTGTGATGAATGCAATTGAAATGGACAGCACTAATTGTATTATATACATTGACAAAGTTATAAACGGTCATAAATGATCCTCAGTGTGGATCTCAGGGTGACACTGTGGCACTACAGCACACTGAAGGATTGTGGGAAGGTGTCGGTTTACAGGGAAATGGGAAGACGAGGGAGGAGAGTGAAAGTGAAAGCAGGCAGTGAGGATAAAAGGAGAGAGGCTGAGTGCTGCTTCACATCCTCAGGACTGCAGACAGCAGACAGACGGACAGAAGCAGCTTCCAGCCACCTGCACACACCAACATGAAGTCCTCCGCCATCATGGCCGCCGTCGCCATCCTCAGCTGCCTGCTGGTTCTCTGTGCTCAAGGTAATTTTTACTTTAGCAGCAACATGATAGTCACTGATTACTTCGATGAAAGTAGTTTCTCAGTTACATGACACGAGTTGAAGAGCAGCAGAGCTGCTGTCTCTCTCTGTCAGACTCGCTGAGCCCTCTATGAGCTTCAGCATTAGCATGATCCGGTGTCTGCATGTTGGTAGAGTAAATAGAGCATCTACAGAGCTTTTTCCTCCCACTAACTGATGGAACTTCAGATGAATTTCAAGAGTAAATCAGTTTTAAACTGATCCTAAAAGTGCTGAAAACTCAGATAATAATCATACTTATGCAAAACAGTAAAAAAATATATACAGGAGAGTGATCATTTGGTGCTGTAGCTATTAGCAGTCATTTGATACTGTAATAAATAACTAATTTAACAGTGAAATATATGTAAATTTGTGTAAATACATCCTTGGCTGCAGTGTGACTTGTGTGTTTTGGTGTGTTCTTCCTGCAGGACAACCAGTCAGCAGGTCCAGTAGGTGTCAGTGCTCAAATGGTTTTACCAAGATACAGGGATCCATGCTGAGCAAACCACACCAGTTCCATGTGCATCATCCTACTAACTTCTGTCCGAACACGGAGATCATGTGAGTCAGAGAGGAGGCCGTGCTGCGTTCACTGACCTGTTACTGTGCTCTGTCCTCTCTAACACTCCTCTGTCTCCTCTGACAGCCTCACCTTGGCAGGAGGGAAGAAGAAGTGTGTGGACCCCAAGTCTCGTCTGGGAGGGTTGGCCCTCAAACAGGACAGGTGAGACCAGCAGGAGCGCTCTAATGTCACAACATGTACAGATGATGCTGCAGCATGGAAACAAACAAGTAAAAGTAAAATAATAATTTCTTAAAAAGTGTGTATTGTGTCCCTGGTGTCATATTGTGAGTCTGCTGTGTGTTTGGTTCTGTGTGTCAGGAATAAATTCCCCAGTGGTTCTTTCTCCTTGTTTACCTTCAGAGGTTGGAGCTGATCTGTTTCCTGTGTGCAGCTTGTATTTGATCACTAACTGACTGTCTGTGGTTTCTTCAGCCTCAGGAAGCAAGCAGCTGCCAGCTCCACTGCAGCGTCCAGCCAGACTCCAACAGGGAGCCCAGCCACGGTGCAGACCACGTCCAGCCTGTGAAGTCGTCCTGCAGCTCACATGTACAGACCCAAACACTAATTTATAGATTCCTCCCTGTTTCTGTAGATATGAACTTTATACAAATAAAAGCCTCCTGACTGAACTTTATTCTCTGAGGTTTTCTTCACTTCCTGTACGTCAACATGAGACAAAGTCACTCAGAGGAAGAACAACACTTTTATTTTATTTTCGTTGTTTTCTCTCTCTTTTTTTTTCATTCTTAATAAAAATATCTGGATTGGAACATGACAGATGTTCCATTTTAATTTGCATTAGCACACATGTCCAAAAGCTCTCACCACAATTACCATGCCGATACATTATGACAGCTTTCGAACTGTCTGCATGTTGGTGGTTTAGTTCAGCTGTTTCACATCAACTAGCATGATCACTGATATCATTTCAGCTAACATCCAGACGACAGCGCATCTTCCTTCCACTAAATGATTTAATGTTATATTATCTTAATCTCTATTTATCATGCGCTTTTCATATTAAAAAGACTAAGTGCATTACAATATTACAATAATAAAATAAAAATCAATATATAATTACATAAAAACAGCCACACTTTCACCAACATTGCACGTGCACTAACACACACATACACACAAAAAAAAAACTGCGCACGTAAAGAAACACTCACACTCTGGCCACATAGATTTGGGAGACATGGCATGGCACTGAGCATCATGGGAGTCCCCCCAGCTCGCCAGAATGGGAGGACTCGTGCACAGGATCCCCCACAGTTAACCGGGACAAACTCCCAGAGTGAAGGAGCCCCCTCGGGAAACTCTGGTGTTAAACAACTAAAACCTTCAAATATACAATATCATAAAAAGTTAATGCAAAATAAGTAAGATGAGGTTAAGAAGTGAAAGTACATAATAAAGTAAAATAAATCAATTAATTATGGTGAAAATAACAATAATATAAAAGATCAGTAGAAGGCCTGACTAAAAAGGTGTTTTTTTAACCTCCCTTTAAAAATATCAACAGTCTCTGCGGTCCTGAGGTTCTCCAGCAGGCTGTCCCACAGGCGAAGGCTGTCGTGGCTAAAGGCCGCCTCGCCATGGGTCTTGGTTCTGGCTTTTGAGACGCACCGCAGGCCGCTGCCGGAGGACCTCAGGGCCCGCGAGGTAAATATGGTAAAAACAGATCAGCTAAATAAGAAGGCGCAAGGCTGTTGAGACATTTAAAAACTCATAAGAGAACCTTAACATTTTAATGAGTGACTCAGTCATTAGATTGACCTTCACAGCCGTTCCGCTCATGCGAACTCTACAGTTATACAACTGATATTTCTTTCTTCAGGTTCAGGACATAGATTCTTCTTGAGGCGACATTAGCATAGACGGACACCTCTGATCACCAAGAGGACCGAAAAAATATCATCCCGCCTTCCCATTTTGTCTCAGATGATGTAGAGAAGGATGGATGATGACTGTAACTCAAAGATGTGCAACAAGATCCAGCTGAAAATCTGTTTATTCAAATAAAATAAAGTTTTGAAATGCTTTAAACATGGCAATATTCCAGGAATACTTGCACAGTTGTTCAAATAAGCAACCTTCTTTGAAGGAACATTTTTGGAAACTATCTGACAACAACAGAGGTGGGAGTTAAAGGAGGGGTGGATGAATGGTTAAGTGGATGAATGGAGGAGACCCATCTCAGTGATCTCATGGCTTTAATATAAAATCATGAAAAAAATGTGTGTCTCATCAGGTATTGTTGAAAAGGAAAACCGTTTTAATGGTGCTTCCTTGGTTGGCCACTAGATGGTAGAAGAGGAGGTGAAATGAGAGATTGAGCGTTCCCTCCAAAAGAGAACAGAACCAGCAGGCTGTGCGTTTCTGATTCCCATGTCTCTGTTGATGCTGCTTAGAGGTCAGGAATCTGGATTCTGTCTCAGTCAAAGTACAGACAAGCGAAAATGTCCCAGAGAGTTTCAAGTTCAATGTGGGTTCAAGAAGATCCATACCTCCATCTTTCAATTCATCCATCAGTTCATTCATCTGTCCATCCTCAGTCTGACCATTTGGCCTTCCATCCATCTGTCTGTCCATGAATGCCTCCACCTTTCATTTCATCCAGTCACCGATCTGGCAGCCTATGTATCTTCCATCCATCCATCCATCCATCCGTCCATCCATCCATCCATCCATCCATCCGTCCATCCATCCATCCATCCATCCGTCCATCCATCCATCCATCCATCCGTCCATCCATCCATCCATCCATCCATCCATCCATCCGTCCATCCATCACCTCTCTCTGGGAATAGGCTCTGGGTCACTAAGGGCAGGAGGGCAGGAACTGGAGGAGATGGAGGGCTTTGGGGGGGCAGCAAGGACCTCATCCTTTGGGATGGAGATGGGATGTTGACCCCGAGGCAGATGGTTTGAAGTCTGTGTGTGTGTGTGTGTGTGTGTGTGTGTGTGTGTGTGTGTGTGTGTGTGTGTGTGCGTGCGTGCACGCACACGTCACCCCTCCCCCACACTTCAAAGTGGATAATCAATTAACCCCGTCCTCACAGCTCCACCCCTCACCGGGTCCTTTGAGTCAGCAGATTGCGATGCTTCAGTTTGCACATTTCAGCCAGTTTTCTCTCAAAGAAGCTTCAACTGACCAGGACAGGAAGTAAAACCTGAATCAGTGCTGAGTGATGGACGGATCTCCCGATCAGAGGCAGTGGATAAGACTAAGAGGGGATGAGGACAAGGAGGAAGAAGCAGCGGAGGAAGAGGAAGAGGAGGAGGGGGCTTCAGCTTGCACTGTATGAATATATTTACATAACTGAGTGCGATGCACTTCTTCAATACATGCAGGAAAACAACCGGAGGTGCATCATGTGTTTGATGCAGCTAACAGCAGAAAATATAACAACCTTGACTGTGCCCAAGAGAAGTTCTCAGTGATTCATGAAGTCCATCAGTAGCCCTGCTCTGCTCAGAAACATTTGTAAATGCATTACACAATGAGACGTGACCGGTTCTCCACAGAGCTTTTCTCAGATCAGGACGTGGGGAGACAGTTTCAACCAGTCTTGTGTGAAAAAAGTGAATTGACAACTGAGTTCTAGTAACAGGTTACTTGCAGATTACCAGTAGAACTAGCAGTGTGAGACCTACTTTATAATTCCACCAGTGCTGAAGAGGACCATCAATGTGGAGATGATTTTTTTCCCATTTCTTCTTGAGGGACTATTTCCTTAAGTTTGTTGACATTTTTTATGCCAATCAGACAGTTTATGTGCCCCTCGTTGCCCCTGGTGTTCTGCCCCTCGTTGCCCCTGGTGTTCTGCCCCTCGTTGCCCCTGGTGTTCTGCCCCTCGTCGCCCCCTGACTGTGAGCTGATGGTGACATTCAGGCTGTTTCCTCTGAGCGAGGCGGCCCTGCAGACTGAGTGTACATTAGTCTGCATCGCCCCGCTCCCTCCCTCCCTCTTGCTCCATCTATACCATGTGAACGAACTGCGTTGCCATGGAAACGCTCTCTTCCCATTTTCCTCCTCTAATGTCGGATCCATCCGGAGCTGAGCGCTCAGACGGTGAGCTTGGATCCGGAGCTGCAGGAGGGGGAGGAGCAGGGGAGGAAAGGGGTGTTTATGGTATTGATTCCATGCAGGCAGGGAGGGGTTACTAATGATTTCTATGCAACATACGTACACACAGACACACACACACAGACACACACACACACACACACACACACACACACACACACACACTGGATGTACTGCATAGACATGGTAGCAATCAGGAGGTAAATCTAAGGCATCTTTGTGGTTGTGTCAGTTCGTGTGTCATTTTGAGCTTCTCCCCATCATGCAGTGAGAATCAGGCATGAAACAGATGAAACAGGAGCAGTCGGACACGTCTGAACTCGTACATTCACCTCTTTTCTGTCAGATTTTTCACATGTGGCCAAAGCAGCTTGGAGATGTTGCAGTTCTTTTGCAGGCGTCTGATCCGTGACTGGACTGAACGAGGGCGATAATCTCTCCAGAAGGTCCTGGCTCCAACTCTGGTTCAGTGTCCAGTTCGTGCTCTGGTTCACCCTCTGGTTCAACATCTTGTTATTCGTCTGGTTCATAGGTTCATAGTCTGAATCATCCTCTGTGTGTCCTCTGGTTCGTCGTCTGGTATCTTCTAGTTCGTCCTCTGGTTCTACCTCAAGTTCCTCCTCTGGTTTGTCATCTCGGTCATCCTCTGGGTGTCTTCTTTTTTGTCCTCTGGTTCATCCTCTGAATCTTCCTCTGGTTCGTCTGCTGGTTTATTCTCTTATTAATCCTCGAGTTCATCTTCTGATTCGTCCTGTTTTGTCCTGTTTCAATCTCTGCTTCCTCCTCTGGTTCATCCTCCAGTTCATCCTCTGAGCGTCCTCTTGATCGTCCTTTCTTTCCTCCTCTGATTCATCCTCAGGTTCATTATCTGGTTTGTTTAATTTTTATTGTAACATTTCATGTTTTACTAACCTAAGTTAAACCTACACTAAGGAACTTTTCAACCTTAATAAAACATTTTAATATCTTTTGTGATGATACTTCGACTTACAACTAGTTGAATGACCCCTCTGTCACGGGCTGAGGGCGTCAGTATTGCTTTCACTTGGACTGAGCAGCTGTGAGGAGGGTGGTAGGAACCCTGCACACTAACAAGCTCCAAATGTGCGAACTGCTTTACGGCATGCGTCACATCACAATATAACATTGTTTAGCCACCGTTAGATTCATTTAGATTCATGACCTCGTCGCTATCCGTCCTTCACACAGTCACTGGAAACAAATGTAGGCGAGTTTAGTCCGACAGCATGCCACCGGGAGCAGCAATTTACGACACCACGTGCTAGGCCTCATGGGAACTGTAGTATTCGGTCAGGCAAAACACTACCGCTTTTGTCCACTGGCGCCGCCAAAATCAACGAAAACTGAAAGTTCCTTAGTGTTGCTTTAAATGGATTGGATAGAATTGTCCACATTACTTCCTGTTTCCTCCAAACTAACCCAGCTGCTTTAACCACACTTGAAACTTGTTTTGAATTTTTCAAATAGATGAAATGATTTAAACTGCCGAAACAGTGTCGAACACAGAAGCTTCTTCTGTTTCACACATCACACGAGAAAAAGCAAGCGTGTTTGAACAGGAGTGTGCATATATTGAGTCAGAGCAGATTTAACCTCCACTTCAGTGAATAGCACATTAGAACAGGTGGCTTACACACTCTTCATGTTTCTCCCAAAGATAAACTATAGACAGCTGGAAACATTTGAATAGTTGAGTTTAGGTTTGAGAAAGGTGCTTGCTGTGTGTTTTCTCCTTTTTGCCCATGTGATTATTTGTAAGTTATGGGTGCTGAATGGTTTAACAATTACTAAACTCAAATGAATGAATTGTGTTGAATATAAGTCTGTTTGATGTTTTTCAAAAGTTTCAGATCCAGACAGTTAAAACTTTCTTTACACTTCAGCGTTTTGAAAATATCCTTTGAGGCGTAAATTCTAAATAATCTCAGTCAAACTGTTTTTAAATTACTATCTTCACGGGACTTTCTCACTTGGTGTCTTACTTAGTTCAGCGCTGTCACACTCACCTTACATCTGGCCCACACGCAGCCCAGTTTCATCTTGACTGAGCCAGACCACTGAAACAGTGCCGAGGAGCTTTCAGTTTAAACATTCAAATGTTTGTCAGTGTTGTGGGGATGGAGTACATGATGAAAATTGTTTTCACAAAACCAAGCAATGACTGTCAAAACTGACTACAATGTTAACATAAAACCAGTTTTAGTGAAGTTTTCTGGTGAAAAATCGAGTCAAATAACAAAAAACTTCTGCTATAGGTGTTGAATTATGAATGTTTTTAACAAACTGACCCTGACAGCATGGCGTTCAGGCTCGTTTGATAGCATTGAGGTGGCTAACCTTCACGGCAGCATCACCAATGTCTCAGCTCTTAAGACATATGTTTAAAAAATGACGACTGAATTCAACATTTTCATCATTTACTTGGTAGTTAGGTGGACGCATCAGCGTTTGAGTGTATTTACTTTAGTTCAACCTTATATGGTGCTGCTGCTTTGGTGTATCAGTTTATGGTAAAACTCTTAAGTGTATGATTGTTTTATTTTTCTCCTCATGTATAAAATCAGATAAAACAGTCATAACTACTTTGGTTTATACAGTTTATTCCAACCATTAATCAAAGTGTTTCTGAGCATATTGTTGACACTGGATTGGATGGGATTAAATCGAGATTAAAGGCCTTCAGATGGAGTTTCATTCATTTTGTTTCATATTTATTAGTTCATTTTAAGAGAAAAAGTAATATAAAAAGCACAGAATATTAATTGTAGTAATTTCTACACCTATTTGAACTAAATATTAAAGTTTAAATGATATGATTAAAGACATTTGATTATTATGAAAATATGTTCATATTTTTGATGACTGCAGTTTTGACTTACAGTGAGTGAGTTTTAATAAAGACAAAAATATATGAAACTTCAATTGTTACAGATTTGTTTAAAACAATTAAATACATTGAGTTCCCGTATTTGATTGAATTAAATGAATTAGATAATCTGTCGCTGAGATTGTAATGGGATTACCATCTGAGAGAAGAGGAGTTAAATATTATAGCCTGACATGATAAAAAGTTGGGATGAGAAGAGCGCAGGCTGTCGGGCTCCCGGGCTTCGTTAGAGGTAATCCCAGGGATTGTACTTGAGGAACGCACCCTGCTGTGAAGGCTGGGTGGGAGTGATTAGATGACATTAATCCCGTCAACTCCATTAGTTTTGGCCTGTGTGCAGACATGAGGCTCCTCTGCTCACCCTCTGTGTGTGTGGATCCCCCCTACACACACACACACACACACACACACACACACACACACACACACACACACACACACACACACACACACACACACACACACAATTGTGTGTGGTCCTCCAGCTCAAGGCTTGAACCCACACATATAAGTTTGAAATTCACCTCACTCTTTTTTTTTTTCCTTTCTTTTTCTGTTGCCTCCCTCCGCGGGAAAGTATAGTTCCAATCCAGACTCGCTTTGAAGTTTGTTGCCATGGCGACGCGCTCTTCTATACATCCGCCCAGTGCTCCAATGTAGACACCGCGGAGGGATACGAAGCTGCATGAGGGCTGTCAGAGGTTAATGCTGCGTTCAGGGGGCCTCGGACGAAGCGCTGCCAACACAGTAGAACAAACACAAAAAAAAAAAAGCAAAGTTAGACTAAAACTAAGCTTAAAACAATTTAAGCTAAAAAAAATAAGCCAAAGACATAGTGGAAACATATAAAACCAAGCAAATGAAACAAAACAGAACACAGCTAAACAAAATGTCACAAAAAATCAAAAGACAAAAAAACCAAGGCTCACAGATTCAACGTGAGACCTCAGTGATTCACTCATCCACAGTTTATTATTTAAACCCATTGAAAACATCAGAAAGATGTAAAAACACACACAAAAATGAAATACACATAAAATGCAGATAAAATAATCACAGAGTAAAAGTAGTAATATATTGACAGCATTAATAATTATAACATTACTACTACTGCTGCTATTACAACATCTAGTTCTTAGACTACTACTACTACTATTATTGCTAATGATAAAATAATAATAATAATAATAATAATAATAATAATAATAATAGTAATATAATACCTTGTGAGTAAAGGACACACAAACATAGCTATATATCTTTTAATGTTTGTAGTTAAAGTAGTGAATGAAACAGTTGTTGCTGCAGATTTGTTGAACAAACCGGTTGTTTCCACTCTGAAGGCACATTCAGATTCCAAGAATCTCAAGGACAACGAGTGAAAAATGTGTTTGTAGCCTCTGGGATTTCCAATCTGCATGTGAACGCAGCGCAAAGGGGGAAATCCAGATGTAAGCCCCGCCCACTGGAATGTAAGGGCCAAGCCAACACACAAATGTAAAGACTGACAGACCAACACGTGCGCTCATGCAATAGCTGCTAAAATAATACTTTTTGTTTCAATTTCAGACTTCAATTTAAATTTGAATTCCACACACTCGAGTGCACCAAGGAGCCTCCTGTGACGTGCGCACATCTCTCACAGAATTCTCAGGTCTTTAGCTTTGCAGCCAGTAGTCCTCAGAGCCTAGCGATGTGTTTTCATCTGCTGGATACCTGCTCAAATAATGTTCCAACAGCTCCATCATACGCTGCTCACGTTCCGGTGTTGAGCACCGGTCGGCGGCAAGGCTCCACTGATGCTTCAAATCAGTTGGTGTCGATGTTAACTTTTGACCAACAGATGTTGAAAACCCTACAGAAACTTGTAGTCATTCTAGTGAACGTCGGTTATCTACAGTTACAGTACATTTCTAAGTTTAGAGCCTTTCGTGAGTCTTATTTTAACATCTGCTGTTACCAGCATGTGTTTACAAAAATCCGTCACGCGTTAACATGGGAACCAGTTAATCCAAAACACCAGGTGGGCGGTCCGCTGGCCGTCTACCACTGCTGAGCTCTTTGAACAACTCGCTGTTGCGTGATTTCCATTTCTCCACTTCAGCGTTTGCTCTCTCGGGGCTTTTATTAAAAAAATGTTTCTCAATCAACCTCCTGTTCTTCTGCTCCTTTATTTACTTTTCTGCTTCCCGTTTACTGCGCACATCATCACGTGCGAGGGAACGCATGCGCGGAACAAATAATCCCCCGTTTAATCCACTCAAGCGTTGTTTGTACGAGACACGAAGCGAAAAACCCTTCCTTTAAAAGGAAGGGTTCTTCTTTTTCCTGTTGGAAAAGTGTTCCAAGAAATTATTGTGCTGTACTTGTAACTAGAAATGTTGTAAATCAAATGTTACTGGTGTTTTAATCAAACAGATTTATAATTAATTAAACATGCATCTTAAAGTTCCATTACAGGTATAATGGACGACGTTTTAGCCAACGAACGGCGTGATGCGAGTCTCAGCTATTGGTCCTCCAACATGTCAGTCACGCTGGAGAAATGCTTGCGTCACGCCGTCAAGCGGCTCGTAGGAGCAGCAGAGCAGGTAGGATGGTCTGGCGCACGCACGTTTTTCAAAAAGCGAGTAACAGACGTTTGGCTTCGACTTTTTCGAGAAAATCGTCCGTTATACCTTTAAGAGGGGATCCAAGTTCTGTCACATATTTAAACAGTTTTCCTTAAAGTAATGTCAAAGTTACTTTGCCTATTGATTAGTTACTTTGAAAATATCATAACTCAGTTACTAACTCAGTTACTTTACTAACTCAGTTACTTTTTTGAAGAAGTAACTAGTAACTGTGACTAATTACTTTTTAAAAGAAACTTGCCCAACACTGCTAAAATCTGTCACAGTTGCATTCTGATCTGTAGCCCTTCAGTAGCAAGAAAAAAGTTCAATTTGTCTTCAATTTGTCTTGTAAGCGATCACGTATTACAAGCTTAAAGTTTGACTTTCACTTAAAGTTGTGCTTTAATGAAACTTTTCTCTCCAATATGAAAGCATCTAATTGTAGTATATACCTCAAACGTTTGATGGAGACTGACCTGAAGTCTGAACACAGCTCATGACTGTAGCGATGACATCACTGCCGTGGTTAGAAACGTGTACGGGTGCATGGGTGAGGCTGGTATCCACCAGGCGAAGGAGGACACGTAAGCCCCGCCCCGCCCCTTCTGTGGCGCCGGGCTGCTCAAGAGTAACTCGAGTCAACAGGCACCCGCTCCCTCATCCTGACATCTGGCTTCTCCGTGGCTGCTGACCCCAGAGGTCACAGGTCGGATGGTGTGGGAGGGTCCTGAGGGGTTGGGATTGGGGGGTGGGAGGGTTTCAGCTCCCTCCGAGAGGCAATGCAAAGGCAGAAGAAAACCATATTATGGAGCTCTTACGATTAATGACTCAAAGTCAAATTTCAGGTAGTTTTTGACCTTTAGTGACCTTCAGTAAATCTTTTGATGCAAATGCAACCTGAGGCACCACTGAACTCTTTATATTAAAAAAAAAAAACACATGCAAAAGTCTCAAAAGTAAATTGAAATTTGTCCTTTCTTTCATTGTAGACTCAGTTAACAAGCTGCAGAGCTGCTGTCTCACGCCCACACTTTCGTATTAGCATTAACATCGTCATCATCAGCCTGTTTTCACAATAGCTTTGATTAGCATTAACCTGCAAAAACAGTGGTTCGTGTCCCTTTCTGAGAGTGACCTGTATGCTGTTAATTTATCTCTTGTTGCTGCTTCTTCTCATCACAACCAGATCATAGAGCATCTTCCTCCCACTTACATTCAGATCATAGAGCATCTTCCTCCCACTTACATTCAGATTATAGAGCATCCTCTTCCACCTTCTCTTCTTCCTCTTCCTCCTCCTCCTCTCACTGCAGCTGAGTGATCACATGACTTGCAGCAGTGGGCGGGGCCAGCAGAGGAGCTGTCAATCTGAATTTCAGAGCCTGTGATTGGCTCTCTGCCACACTGAGTTGAGGATGTGTTTCCAAACTGGAAGGTTTTGCTGGGAGGAGTGGGAGGAGGAGTGGGAGGAGCAGTGGGAGGTTTACAGGTTTGTGTAGGAGCTACTCTGAACCAGGTTTGGTGACATTCTGACATGAAGAGTTGAAGAAACTCATAAACTTCACCAAGAAGCAGGTGAAAGTTCACCAGCAGCCGAGAGTCAGCTGACAAGAAAGAAATCTTTAACACTGACACCACTCACACGTTTCTGTTTCTGGACACTTCATGTCATCTCATGCTGTCCTGGTCTCATCTGGTCTCATCACCTCTCGTCCCACACAGCCCACCACTCCTCTCAGAACAGCTTGTCCTGTCCCATCTTCAGCTCTTCTCATCACTAAATGTCCCTTCTCAACTCACGTTTTGTCATCACTAACTTTCTCATACTGTCTCATCTCATCATGTCTCGCCACAAATAATCCTGTCTCAAATGATCTCTCCTGGTCTCGACCTGTCTTTTCTGACTGTTCTGGCTCTTCACATCGCGCCTCGTCTCATTTTTTCTCTTCATGAACGGTCTCATCATGTCTCATCTCTTGTCACTGACAGTCCTGTCTCAGCTCATCTCATCATTTCTCAACACCAGCAGCCTTGTCCTGTGTCATCCCATCTTGTCTTGCCTCATCTTTTCTCATCACTGACTGTCCCATCCGTCTGTTCTTGAGACATCAGGGACTGTCACATCCTATTTCACTGCATCATATCATGTCCTGTTGATTCAGGTCATCTCATCATATCTCATTTCATCTCAATTCATCTCAATTTGGAATGTCTTGTGTTCTATTGGGGAGGATCAAAACTGCTTTGTCAATGATTATTAAGTGAATACAATTAATCACTGATTAGTTTCCCATTTTTCTGCTTAATTTTAACTCTTTTAAGCAATATTCAGTCACGTTTTATAACCTCTTTCATTTTCCTTCATTTTATCTTTATCTCACCGAGAGGGTTTACGTGGAACTGGAACTCTGCTCCAGCTGACTGTACGTTTGTGAGCAGCTCCCCGTGACGGCCCTACACGTTTTCTTTGTGAATCTTTCTTCTTTGAGATTTTGAAGTGTGAGCTGCTGATTTAATGTCACGGAACTCACAGAAGTCAGTCTGGTCTGTTCGAGGGAGACGCAAAAACCCTCAGCCACAAATATTCCAAGTATTCCCTAAACCACACACACACACACACACACATACACACGCACACAGTGTGCTGTTTTCAGCTTGACTTTGTCTTGGTGACTGTTTTACCTGAACGTTAGAGAGACCCTGACTGGACTCTGGAGCTGTTGCGTGGTTGCACATGTAAAAGGTGAGCGGCTACAAGCCCGTCCACTTGTATGCAGTCCGTTGCACAACTGTTGTCGAGTAAAAATTAACCCACTGCTGCTCGCTCTGAAAAACAAGTCTGGACCCTGGCCATGCATGACACAGCCTGCAGGCAGCTCAGCGTGTCTCTGCCAAACAGCACACACATCAACTGTCGGCGTGAAGACGCACATCAAACGTCACATCATCAAAACCCTGGACTGGCTATCAGCTTTGCTTATTTAATGCTTATTAGTGGCAGAGGGCTTATTTATTTATTTATTTATTTCCTTGACAAACTTCCCTGTAATGTCCTCTTGCCTGAGTACGGCAGTAAAGATGTGCACATAGCTGTTAAATGATTGTAAAGTACAGTTTATGTGCATGTTGCAAAGAGTCAGTTGTGCAACGTTCTGAAAATAGGCAACAGTTATAGTCACCTCTTTTCTAAAAGTAACTGAGAGACTTTGCTAAACAGATTTTTTTTTTTTTTTAAAAAAAAGGGTCCTTGTAACTTCTTGTGTCATTGTAGCGTTAACACTAGCTGAGCTGTTAGCGTCATGTAGGTCAGCTTTAGATTCAGATTCTACTTTAAAGTCCGGATTTCAGTGATTCTTGAGAAGAAGCAGCAACAAAACAGCTGAGATCAAATATTAACACGCAGGCAGCTCTTTGGAAGGAATTATCACGGCTGTTGTGGATACAGGCTGATGCTGCTTCCACTGTGACGCCTTTTAAGATGCTGTAGTCCGGGACAAACCAGGCAAAGTTGTTCCAGTGAAGAGAAGTTTAGTGAAATAGCGACCATTGAAACAGACTCTTCTGCTTACACGCTCCATGCTAGAATTCAAAACTGTCCCACACTCCAGTTATTCATGAAAGCACAACGACTGAAGCAGCAAAAAAAACGTCTACATGACATCTACGTGTTCTCCTCTCGACTAAAACAACACAACAGGAGAATTTTCAGCACGTCGTCTTAGTTGTTTCCACTTATTGAACTCGGAATACTGCCCAAGTGGTATCGATTCTGTTCCGGCTTCAGGCCCATTTCCCACACAACAGATTCTGATGAGAGTTAACCTCTTTAACCTTCTGCAGTACACACACGCACACACACATTTTATTAGCTGCATCTATTGACTAAACTTCACTTTTTTCTTAACTTTTTGGTAAAAGTTTAAAGAAGCCTGTGGATGCAGATCATCCCTGCAGAGTTAATTGTCACCTGCTCTGTTGACTTCAGAATCCTTCCTGTTTCCACAGCTGAACGCTGAAGAAACAGAAGCCTCTATAAAAAGTGTGTTTCCAAAATTTGTGATTTATGATTAGCTACTTTTTTTTTATTCATTCAGTATCATGCCATAATCTGTGAGATTTGGAGAAAGTGTTAAAATTCTGTAGTTTTTGGTTTGTTGTCTTAGAATGCATTGAGTGTGCCACAGTTTGCAAAAGTAAAAAAAAAAAAGAAAAAAGGTGGCGGCCTTTCTCGGTTTCCCCCCCTGGGTTGCGGGGCGTGGCATTGTGGGGGCTCCTGTGGCGTGGATTGGTGTCGGCTGGTGCGACCCCGCTGTGCCTGGTGCAGGACTCTGGACCGTTTGGGTAACATCACATGCACGTCTATATTATCACTCCAGCCTCTGCTCAGACTCACTGTGCAGTGTAGAATCTGCCGGAACACGCTGGTTGTTCCCCCACGCCGCCCAGACACTGGGTAGTGTCCTCTATCATCTGTACCTTCAGCTCGATCATTTTCATCTAGTTATGAAAGTCTCCAAACTGGAGACTTTTTTCATATGCGTCGTAGAATATGGGTACTTTCTCGAGGTGGTGAAAACTTTTGTCAACAATTGTGAAAATTTCAGAACTTGTGAAACTTCGATTAAGTTTAAAATTTCTCTAATTTCACAAGCTTCTTGTAAAGTTGTGGAATTTGCAGATGCTCAAGAATGGGTCAAAGTTTTCGAAGGCCCTTGAGTTTGTAAGAGGTCTGGAATCCATATGAACACTAAAATTTTTGAATTTTCTGGAAAGTCCAGCCTACTGTCCTGAGTTCCAGAAGAGTTCCAAACTGGAAAGATTCTTGACAGTTCACTTCTGTGGGGATTTTAGGGGAGATTTTGGGAAGAATCTAGAGTCTAAACTTCAAAATAGAAAAATTAATATTAATTGTAGAGGAAAAACTGTGAGAATGCTTGAAATAAGTATAGTGTGTAAGAGCCTCGTAACTTGTAAGAGCATTACAATTTAGGAATTTTTCTTTTCTGCAATTACTGATAATGTTTGTTGAAGTTCTGCAGTTTGTGGCGAATTTATGTTCTGGGAGCATTCTGAAATATCTCCAAACATTCTAAAATATCTTATTTCTTTAAAACAGAAACCTGGATTCGTTTAAAGGGACACAGATTTCTTACTGGACTTCATCTCTTTAGACTACATCTGCATTGTTTGCACATTTTGACTGGGTTCTTGAAAAGACCGGACTCCAAACTTTACTGTCTTGACCCTGGACTAGACTAGACTCTGGACATTGGATTAAATCTGGACTGAACTCCTAAAATTGATCCCACACCCTTTAAACAAATTAATTTGTAATAGTTTGAGTAAATGAAATCATTGCTACTCCATGATGTATCAGATCAAACGTTGTGTGATTGTTATAAGGGTTTGTCTGGTTGTTTAGTGTATTTGTCTTTATAAACCAAAGATTCATTCAAATGGGATAAAACAAGACTGACCCTGTCATCTCAGCAATGAAATGTGTTCCTGTGTGTTAATCTGCACATTCACGTGGAGGGTAATATTAACATGAGCACATGATTAATCAGTAAGTGTGAATTTTGGTTCATTCATTGGGACGGGTTGTGACTCAACTATAAAGCCACCAGGTTCCAGGGGAATATAGACAAGGAGGTTAATCTACTCATGCATGTGCAGAAGAACTATTTAATACAGCTTATGTGCAGTGGCAGCATCTCAGAAAAATGCAATTTTGTCTATTTCCATAGAGTCTGAACGATTTAAAAAGCTGTATTTTCAGTGATTCCTGGCTCTATTCTCCTAAAGAAACAGAGATACATTAAACATCATGAATGCAAAGATTATTAATATGTTTTTGGAACACTTGAATTTTATTCAGAGGTTGCATTAAATCATTAAATCTGACATTAAAAAAAATTTACACAAATGAAATCAATAACTGAAAACCACAAAAAGGTCAATCTGCTAATGTTTTTTCTTAAATATACAGTACATAATCCTTTTCAACTGAATAAATTATATCGAGTGTAAATTATCTTTCAGTGTGTTCATAACTTTTATTAGTGGGATGTGTAAGAAATATTATTAAAAACAAATATTAAAAAGAAGAGGCAAAAAGGGAGAGTGATATATATATATATATATATATATATATATATATATATATATATATATATATATATATATATGGTGACTTTTTAAAAAAGCGCGTGCACGGAGTCGCGCAGTCGGCAGCCCTTACCAGATATGGGCATGCTGCTTCCTGTGGGCCCCAGAGCGTTGCATGTGCACGCGCGGGCAAGAGGCCAGGGGCGGGAACGCGCGTTCCTCACATAGCATCCGAGGCACGTCATGTGTAGGCGCACAGGTCTGTACTCCACTACTCTGGAACGAGAGTAACGAGAGTAACGAGGGTAACGCGGGAGGAGGGGGACTTCCGTCCCGCCCCCCCTTGGACTCTGTTGACACCCCCCCCCCCCCCACCCCCCCCCACAAATTTCTTTGGGTATTTATTTCCTGATAAAACGTGGCTCAGGGAGGGAGCTGGCGGAGGGGGCGGGAGGGGGGTAGGGGGGGTAGGGGGGGCAGGACGGGGTCTTTCTCTCCTCCATTCAAACCCAGCAGGCTTTGTAGACCTGAATGAGGCAAAGCCGAGCTGGAAAGGTCAGAATAAAAAGCTTTTATAAGCTCACAGGAGCAGGAAAAAACACCTTCAGACATTTTTCAAGAGCACTTATTAGTTATTAGCAATTACAAGTTATCATTTTCTCTGAAAACTCTGGTACACCTCCACATTCATGAACACACAGGGCTGGCCCCTGCAGGATCACTTTCAGGGGCCACACTTTTGGTCCCACCCCATTGTGTGAATTATACATAATTAGAGCTAATTGGGCCTGATCAATTAACTCAAAAATATCAAACATCCAACATAATGGAAGAAAAGAATTAATTAGAATTCTGCTTCCTGTTATTTTATTTTTTAATTATTTTAATGTGTAACAAATAAATAGACCTGATCTACACTCTCACCGAACTTAATACATTTGTTCTTTTCAATAAACACCTAAACGCACAAATTCAACCAAGAAGAAGGTAATAAAAAAAGTCTTGAAAATATTTGGCAAAAACTGTAGAAATGGATTGAAGGGAAAAAAAGATTTTTTTTAAAGCAAGATTAAAAATAGAATTAATCAAATAAATAAAAATTACTGTCAGTGAATGATGAAAAATCAACCTACTAAGTGTTGGAGTTTCTAATTGTTTTTACTCCTATCAATGCTGATTCGTAGTTTACACTGTGTGTGTGGTTCACAGGCACCCTGTGGGTCCAGCTGGGGTCCAGCTGGGGGGGCCCTGGTGGCCCCCGGAGTCTGTGGAAACCCGGTTTTCATGGAAGACGGATACTTTCCCTTCTCAAAAAGCTAACTTCTGACTTCCAGAGTGGATGCTTTGATGGACAGCGTTAGACTGTGGACACTTTTTTTTTTCTTCATCTGTGACAGTGTCACACCGTCAGCACCCACCAAGGGGGGGGGGGGGGGGGGGGGGGGGGGGGGGGGGGGGGTGTTGTAGGGGGTTATGGAGGCGGGCCTTTCCCACTGGACAATGCCATTATTTCAGCTCCATTGATCAGGAATGCCAGATTTCACAGGCCGCTGCCCTCCTGCGAGCGGCTGCCGCAGAAACCTCCAGAGCGTCCCGTCGCCTTTAACCTTTTCCCACCCCGGCTGTCCCGGGGCCACGCTGCACCACCGACAGCCCGCCATGACACCCCCTACCTCTGATCATCTGACTGACCACCCCGTGTGTCACTTTTTACAAATGTCTGTACACATGTGTGAAAACAGAAATACAAATCAAAGTTGCTTTGCCGAGTTTGGATCCAAAGTCTCACCATTCACATTCAAAAAGTCCCAAAAAATGTATCAGAGGTTGTTTTGTGACTTTGAGGTCTGCTTGTAAAACAGTGTTCTCCTTTTTCACTGAAACTATTGATGTACTGCCTGATTGTGAGGGTTGCTGTAGTTCCATTCCAGGCCACTAGGTGGTGACAGTTTATTTGTTGTTGTAATGCATACAGAGAACGTTTCTACGTAGATATGTGTACGGTTTGAATTCGGAAATACAAAAATGGAAGACAAGCCTATTTATATTTTCAGATGTCGCGTCGGTATACAACTTTTTCAATTTCCTGTTTCCAAACGAGAAACGGGAGATGTCTCGTCTCCTGTTTTTGGATTTCTCAACTCAAAATGAAAATTGAATGGCGAGAACGTACACACACCTACTCTGTTCATTTTCTCTGTCTGTCTTCACAGAGATCAGGGCGTCTTCAACCTTCAGGACCAAAAGAGCTATTTTTGTCTGGAGCTACATGACATGTTAATTATCTGGGGAGAAGAAAAAAGCAAGTTGAAAAAAATACTGAACATACAAAAACTGAGAAATTTGTTAAATTTTATTATAAATTCAGTTTTTGCAGCCATTTTCCCAGATTCTTCCTCTTTCATTTCTTCAAGAATTTTCTCCCTTCAGTAATTTTATGCATGTTAACTTATTTACTCACTTAACCTATTCAGCTATTTAAAGCCACTGTAAGATTCCAAATAGTTAAAGTATTTTTTGATATAGGTACTACCAATTTTTTTCTCTTGTTACAGGTTTTCCACCGTTTTATTTTCCTTTATTTTCGGATTCCTTTTCTTATTCATTTCATATTTGTTCTTTTCCTTTTTTTTCCCGAAAAAGCAGGTCTGGAAGTTTTAATAATTTAATTTAAACAGTCCTTCCTTCATAATTACTATTTTTTGAGAGGTTTTGGCTATTTTATCCATTTTTAGCAAGTCCAGCTTGCTTGTTTTAATCTTGTTCAGCTGTCTTTTTTTTCTTTTCCTGGAGATCAGACTGTTTTCGAAATTCAGTTTGGAATGAAATTAAAATAAAAATGAAATTCACAAATCATTTTCTCTAAACTCTGTGGAGGTACTACAGAGGGCTTGAAGGGCCACATGTGGCTTCAGATCCACAGGTTGCACTCCCCTGGTGGAGGTCCACTCAGG
The DNA here is from genome assembly GCF_902148845.1 of Salarias fasciatus. Lineage (NCBI taxonomy): Eukaryota > Metazoa > Chordata > Actinopteri > Blenniiformes > Blenniidae > Salarias > Salarias fasciatus. The sequence goes on from NC_043756.1 coordinate 29,431,287, forward strand.
ATCGGTATGAAGAAAGGCTCTCCATGTATGCAGATGATAGTATAGGGAACAAAATCCAATGTTTGGGACTTGACTTTAATTAACGTCACTGCTGAACGCACCCAGAATAATATTTAAAAAAAGGTTGTATTGGAAAATGTAAAGTAAGAAGACACAATAGTGTTGTAGTCAAGGCAACCGATCCAGAGACTGAGTCAAAATCAAGAACAGATCATCCCGGCCGAGACCTGACGGGACCGGAACCAAGTCCACTATGAGGTGAGGAATTTAATGGTGCTTTAATTTACACCCATCTGAGAAAGTTGGATGGGAGTGTATAAGAGTACAGATGTCTACAAAACAGCAGCAAAGAATTTAAAGATCAAAACAAAATTCAAGTCTTGACATTTGAGCTCAATGCTAACAAGTAGCCACCAGCAAAGTGTAGGCTCCAGTAAACACTGCTGTTTATTTAATGCTCACATAATAAAACACTCCCAGAACACATGAAGATGATTATGTTGTGTACATATGTCTCTTCATCTACTGATGAAAAAACACTTTGCATTGAAAAATATTTCCTGATTTATTTCAACCAAACAATAATAGAAAAAAATCCAAATAATGTTAATTATAGGTCCCACCTTCAATAAATGCTCTAACTTATTGTCGTGACATTGGTGGCAGCCTTTTGGGTGCCCCTGCGGTTCCTGTCCCCTGGGTGCCCTGGGGCCCCGGGCCCTCCTGCAGGAGCAGGGTGGTCCTCTGCGGACGCCTCCCCTCCTGTCCCGGTCCCGCGGGCCATCCTGATGCGCGTGCAGGGGCCCGAGCTGCGTCTCAAAAGGCGCGTAATGAGAAATTTGTGAATGGAAAAGAGAATTTGTGTTCATTGTTAAAATTAAACTATACGGTGACGTCCCCCTCTCCGCGCGGCCAATCTGCGACGCGGTCAGATAAATTTTCGGCCAATAAGAGCGGAGAAGAGCGCGGCAGCGGACCAATCACAGGCCGGCATGCAAATGAGGAATTCGTCTCGGCAGGAGCTGAATGTCAACTAGTCAAAGATGGAGTCCGGAGCTGGGAGGCCGCGAGGTGCCACTGGACGAAATACGGCGGTTTGTCATCGGGGAGCCGCTCACGCGGCGCGCGCGGCTGCCGCGGACGCACGTGCGGCGGGATTAACGGTAACGGACAGGACGCTTTTTTTTTTTCTCCTCCCCGCGCGCTCGAGTGGCTCAACTTGGCTCCCGTTGTGCTTCTCCTCCTGTGTGTGTGTGTGTGTATATGTAAGTGTGCGTGTGCGTGTGTGTACATATATGTGTGTGTGCGTGGAGCCGTACGCGGACCGGCCCTGCCTCCGCCAGGTACCGCTCAGCAGCGGCTCCGTCTGCGCGCGGCGCGGCGCGGCGCGGCGGGGCGGAGACGGCGCGGGAGGCTCGCGGGACACGGACGTGGATGTCGGCGGGTCTTGATTGGCCGCGGGGAGGTCTCCGCGAGCTGAAAACTGGACCGCTGCTATTGTGGGTTTGTGCGCGCGCGTGTGTTTGTGTATTGGGATAGAAGTGGAGAGGGACCCCCCCCCCCCTCCCCTCTCACGCACGTGCGTGCGTTGTGTACGTGTGGGTTCACGCGTGATGAAGAGAGTGATTGACAGGTGGGTGCCATGCTGCAAACTGAGACCTCACCTCTGAGAGGGGAGGGCCAAAGTACGGTCCGGAGACCCGTTGGGGGCCGCTGGCGCTGGCAAAATGCCCCCCGTGAATGAAGGGTTTTATTTTTATTCAAGCTTCTCTTTTGTTCTCTGAGGAGAGTTGGTTTGAATATTTGAGAGCGTGAAGTTCTCTGAGCTGCTGGATCCTGCAGGAACATGTGGAGGGGGTGACAACATGTGGAGGGGCAACTTCAGGAAGGACAGGGGCAACAACATGTGGACAGGGCAATAACACGTGAAGTGTGTATTGACATGTGGAGGGGTAACTTCTTAGAGGATGGGGTAACATGTGGAGGGGTAGTAAGCCAGCGGTTTGGTGCGTATGCAGAGTTCTGTCAGGAAAAGCAGCTCTTCAGCTGATTGTAAACTTCTCTCAACATTGGAAATAACAGCCCCCCCCCCCCCCCCCCCCCCCTCCTCCCCCTCCTCCCCCTCCTCCCACTAACCCCTCGGTTTCCTAAAGGAGGAGGGTTTCAAATTGCCACTTTGGCTAAAGGGACAGGAATAGTAGGTATTAAATGAAGGTTTCTGGTATTGTATCGCGGAATGTGCTCTTTGGCCTATATCTGTCTGCTGCTCCCGGTCTTCTCCTCCTCCGAGCTGTTTTCTGCCGCTGCTATAGGAAGAGCCTCTCTGCTTCTCCATTCTCACTCCTTTCTTCCTTCTCTCTCTGTTTTTTTTTTTTTTTTTTTTTTTTTTTTGCCTCTTCTACAAATCACCGGAAAAACCCAGCAGTCCAAGCGGCTGCATGCTTGAAGAAAAAAAAAAAAGGAAGCAAAAAAACACACGTTTTATTTCCATTAATCACGGCGTGCACGAGCGTAACAGACCCCTACCCCACCACCCCTCAATTTGCATCCATTTATTGCCCCCCCCCCCCCCCCCCCCCCCCCCCCCGGACGCCACACAGGCAGCATTATAACCCTTCATGATAAGCCCTCTCCGCTTGTTTCACGGCTGCTGCTCTGCAGGCAACATGTTAATCAGCGGCTCGTTGACGCGCGCGCAGGCACGCACGCACGCACGCAGGGAGTTTGAAGTGAGGCGCGCGCGCGCGGCTGAGGATTTGAGGAGCCGCCGTGTTGTCCAAAGCCCTTTTTCTGTTGTACTACTGTGAAATCAGATGAGCAGTGCAATATTAAAAGGGCATTGGCTGACAACACCACCCCCTCCTCCTCCTCCTCCTCCTCCTCCTCCTCCTCCTTCCCCTTTTACCCCTCCACCCCTTCCCCCCTTCTCCCACTTCCTCTACTGCTTGGATGGATGCATGCATGCATGTGTGCATATGAAGCGTGCACGTGTGCGTGCGTGGTTCAGAGGTATGGCGGCTGAGCTCCGCCTCCCCGCCCCCCCCCCCCCTCCCCCCTCCAGCCGCGTGCAGAGGTCAGCTGCTTTGACGATGTTGCACTACTGTACCATCCGCTGAAGCAGTGCAATAGTATTGTCATAGCATTGGGCCTTCGCCCTGCAGCTCCTGCAGCAGGAGGACGGAAGCCAGTGAGGGAGGGGGAGGATGGTGGGGGGGGTTCTCTGCAGCCCCCCCATCCTCCCCTCCCTTCCTCCACTTCACACAATCATATGACACAGGCCATACCTTTAAACTGCACCCCCTACTCCCCCCTCTCTGCCTTGTGATGGTTCTTTCTACATCTGCTCACTTCCTCTTCCTGAAGAACCTGAATGCATCACGAAACAGAAGCTGCTTCTGGACTCTGGTCACAGTTTGGGAATGTGCAACGCACTGATTTTAATGTAAGAACATTTAAAATGTGAGAATTAAACTATAGATGAGGTGAGGCAGTGGAGAGCAGAGTTGAACCCGCTCCTCTGTAAAGGCGCCACGAAGCTACCAGAAAATCTCTGCAGAGAAAATAATCACTTTATTCACAAATCATGCTATTTTCTTTAAAAGGACTCGTGTTTTGGCTAAAAATGGCTTTTGAAATTTAGTGAGTTCTTCCTGTTTTCTTTGCACTGATTTGATGCTTTTCTCTCTTTTTCTCTCTTTTCTGCTTTTTTTTAAATTTTTTTGCCAGTTTATCAGCTGGTTAGCTAATTGTCTTAGTTTATTTTCACATGCTACTACTTTCTCAAAGGGACTCTCATCTTGTGGCAAGAAAAAGAAACATTTTACCTTAGCTATCGAATCTGAACAGGTTTAAGGAAGGACAAATAACATTTCTGTTACACACAAAACACTTGAAATAGAGAAAAACAGCTGGAAAAACTATAATACAAACAAAATTCAAAACAGTTGAAGTGGCTGAAGTTTCTCTATAGAGTGAATTACGCGTAAAGGTAATAAATGTGTAAGCGAAACCGGTCAAGACTACATTTAAATTATTATGTATATATTCAAGAAGCTTAAATGCCTTAATGCAGTACAAAACACACCAAATTCCTAACAGTAAAAAAAAATAAACATTTAAAAAAGGAGAAACAAATGAAAAAAAACTACAAAAAGTAGCCAAACATGAAAAAAGAGCCTAGCTGATATAAACCTAGACATGAACCTGATATCCAGTGTTCTAAATTCTAACATCAGGCCTGTTATTATTATTCTGGAGGTTAAATGCTGTGGCTCTTAACAGATTTTATTTGGTAGAAGGAAGCAAAAAAAACAAAAAACAATCTTTTATTCAATAAACAACAACATGACAGATTCCATCATTTTAAATTAGTTTTAACAAGGCCCGAAATATTTTTCAATAATTCTCTAAATTTAAAACTCAGTCACATTTCACATGTACGTTTTGCTCTTTTTTTTTCTGAAAGACTGATGAGACACTCAGAAACAATCAGGCAGCCAGGATGTAGAATCTTTAATAAAAGCCGGAGTTCAGTCAAAATGGTGAGATGTAGAAACAGAAGAAGAGGATATACATTGAGTTTTTCGATTTGTTTTTGATTGATTTTAGTAATATTAAATTATGTTTGATACACATTTACTTACATTCATGCAGAAAATGTCATTAATACGTAAACCTGATTAAAGAGCTCTGTAATTATATCGAAGGAACATTATATAGGTTGTAAAATTTACTACAAGTTATTTCTGTCTATCTGAGTCATTTAGTAGATTTATTCTGAATTAATATTTTATATTTTGAATCTTAGCGGAAGTAATTATTGCATTATAATAAGTTTGATAAATTCACATAACATAATCGAGGTTATATAATATCTATGTATGTACTCTAATTTACATATACAAAATACAATTTTTGGTGAATTCATATTTGACATGAATTCACATCATGTTGATTTGTTCCATTGTTTTTAATTATATAAAGTTAAACTCAGTTGTACTTCCTGTCTCTTATGTTGGCTTATAGAATAGAAAATGATTGTACTGATCCCAGAGAGATTCTTTAAATCTGTCTCTGACAGTTTTAATACGTATGGAGCGAACTAATGTTTTACACCATGTTTTGAATAAACAACAAAAGGTTAAACTTCATTCTTCCAACAGTGAGTTTGATTTAAATAATTTCATTTATCAATAAATATGTTTTCAATAGTAAAGTTTCCAACAGAAGAAGTGGAACTGAAGTTTCTGTTTCTTTTGTTTTAAAAGCCACTTGTAAAGTAATCTGACTTTTGAGGTGAACCCCCCCCCTCCCCCAACGCCGGGGAAACCCCCGCCGGGCCCTGTGGGGGTCCGCGGGCCTGGCTGGTGACAGGAGGAAGTCTCCCCTTGCTCCTCCTGCTCCTTCACGCCTCCTCCGCTCCGCGCCTCCTCACTCCAGAACATTTTGTTCACAGGCCGCCTCCCAAACCACGTGTCAGATTAAGTAACAAACTCCCGGCTCCACTTTCACAACTTTTACCACTTTCTGCCCCTGTGGGGGTCGGATACATGCCTCCTCCTGCCCCTCCTCCTGCTCCTCCTCCTCCTCCTGCTCCTCTCTGCAGCGGCATAATTCTGGACAAACATAAGATAGTGTCCTTTTCCCCCTTTGCCATCTAAAGTCATTCCAAAAGGAGAATTAAAGATTTAAAAGTAACTTTACATGAAGTTCATTTGAATTTAAGAAAAAAAAAAAACATTTATTGCCTTAACAATTTCTTCCACATTAGTTTCATTAACAGTTGTTGTTACATTTTCTACTGAAACTAAATATTTGTTGTTTTTTGTTGTTGTTTGTGCATGTTTCCTCTTTTAAAATAACCCAAAACAATTCAAGAAATACATCAATTCCATTTTCACCCACTTAACAATAAACACATTAAGAAGTGAAATGTCTAGAAAGCATTAAAACTCATTTATCTATATATAACAGCTACTTTAATATAAACTATTTGTACATTATTTAATTAACTTTGGAATATAAGTAAATAATAGTAGTTACATATAAATAAACCATTACATTTCAGTATTATCTGCTATATTATAGAAAACTGTTTCTATTTTGTCTGTTTTTGCATTTTCTGTGATAATTCTACCCAACAAAAATATTATATTTTAACAAAATATAACAAATTGCACAGGTCTCGCTTGTAAATGAGACCCTGGGTCTGAATGGGATAACCTGTATAAATGAAGGGTAAATAAAAAACAAAAAAACAAAAACAATATGGATACTTCAGTTAACACATTAGAAAGTGACATTTCTGTAAAATATTTGTTAAGTAAATGTAGTTATTCTGATACATTATTCTACAAATAAAGATTCAGCTCAACTGTATTAATTAAAAAAAGGTAAAAATATTTATTGACAACAAATACTAAAGTAAATACAATAAACACATTATAAAGATACGTTTATTTTCTAGTAGTTTAATATAAATATACCATCAGTCATTGACTGTCGTACAGAAGAATAAATCTGCTAAAATAAATTGTAAACGTGAACTATTAAATGCAAATTCTATTTAATTTAACTAAGGTCTTTTCTGACGAATACAAATTAATTTTATATGTGAAGTTATTAGAAAACATGTCTCATATTAGTAATGAAAAATAAATAGAACTTTATGAAATATTATATTTGGAAAGATTAACAGTAACTTCATAAAAGTATTATAATGTGAAATACATTTACATGAGGAAATACATTTGGTATGAATACTTTAGAAAAACGATTCAATTTTTTTTTTAATTTCAAGAGAAAAAATATTTGTTGTATAAACTGACTTTATCGAACGATATAATAATAAACAGGTTATATTCTGCAGTTTATTTTCTAATAAACATTTAGTTTGAGTTTTATATCTATATACATTTCATCTTTACGAATTTATTATGTGTGTTTGACTTTTTATTGTCATACACTTTAATTTATGTTTAATAAAATTATATATTTAAAGAGAAGAGATCTCCCCCTCCCCTAGTGCGTGGCGTTACTACACACAATACGATGGACGCACTAACACACACACACACACACACACACACAAAACACTGAAAATGTTCCTTAATGTTTAAAGTCTGAAAAACAAACCACAGCCTGCATCTGTGCGTAGTTTAAGTTTCTCTGCTACGTGTGTAATTTGTGTGTGTGTGTTTCAGTGTGTCTGTGTGTGTGTCAGGATTTTAAAAGAACGGTGAGTGTTCTCCCTGTAAAGCAGCGTGTGAGTCTGGAGGTTAATGCCGCAGTCAGTGTGTGTGTGTTTGTGTGTGTGTCTGTCTTTCTTTTCAAAGCATAATTTGAGTGTGCAGGCTTGAAGAAGTCACGGTGTGGGTGGGAGAAACGGGGTAAGTTTCCTATTTGGGGCAGGTCGGGGGGAGGGGGAGGGGTCGCAGGGTGGATGGGGCTCCTTGTGAGGAATGTGGAGGGGCAGGGCCGCTCCGAGGGAGGAGGGGGCCGGGGGCAGCTCGCCATTGCTGCCGTGTGTGTGTGTGTGTGTGTGTGTGTGTGTGTGTGTGTGTGTGTGTGTGTGTGTGTGTGTGTGTGTGTGTGTGTGTGTGTGTGTGTGTGTGTGAGACTGAGGAATGTGCAGTGTGTGTGTGTGTGTGTGTGTGTGTGTGTGTGTGTGTGTGTGAGTCTTTGGGGGGGAAACGTGTGGTGGTGAATGGAAACAGTCCAGAGGAGAATGAGAGGAATGTTCTGTGATAAGAAAGAAAGAAAGCATCAAAGGTTGGAGAACTCTTCTTTACATCACAGCAAATGTTTACGTCAAATGAGAAATCGTCTTTTAAAGCGCAAGAAATGTTCGTTTAATCGCAGGAAATCATCTTTAAGTCGCATAAAATTGTCTTTAAGCATCAAAAGATCTTTAAATCTCAGGAAGTCTTTAAGTTACAGGAAGTCGTTAAATCTCACGAAATGTCCGTATCTCACCAAGTCTTCCTGGAATCACAGGCTGTCCTGGTTCAAACACATGGAATCACCTGTAAATGTCGGGGAATCTTAAAATCGCATGAAATTATAAAATCACAGGAATTCAGAATTGCCAACTCGTGTTAAAGTGTGTGTAATTTGTGTGTTTGGACATGCCTGTGCGTGTAATCAGATGTGTTTATTTATGTATTTATTTATTTATTTGAGATTGGATCCCCATTAGTTGCCACCAGGGTGACAACTAGTCTTCTTGGGGTCCATAACTGCTTAAACAATCTTAAATGTAGTAATGTGAACATGGGTAAAGTACTAAGATAGTAAACAGAATACACAGAATAAAACAATCATGAAATGCAGCACATAAAACCATTAATCAGTACAATACAAGAAAATAAAAAGTAAAAGGGATATATACACACAATTAAATCCGAATGAAACCAGAAGGAGGCATTGATACAGCTGTGTTGTGTAATTTATGAATGATTGACGAACAAAACTCATATTGTGATTTGAAATACTGTAAATATGTGAACGCCAATTTTATTTACGTTATTATTGCTCTTTTAATAAATTATAGATTTGGCGTATTAAATAAAAATTCAGGTACATTTATATTGTTTTCCTAAAATGTCAATGATTATAATGTTCACGATGATAAAAATAAAAAACAATTTTGTCAATGTATGTTATCTTTTCCCTTAATTAGATGAGAGTCAGACGGTGTGTAATTCTCATTCAGTTGAATTTATTATATTTATATCTACATATTTTAGCATTTTTGTTCAGAGAGGTCGCCTTATGTTGAGTATAATAATTAAAATCAAATTAAACATTAAGTACTGAGTACTGCACTCCATTTGTAGTGTTCCAGTACTTGGTTGTTAGTTGGACGTCTCCATGCAGAGCTGGAGTTTGTCGCAGATCAAAGACGTGCGTCCCAGCCCCTCCGCTGGGTGAAGAGGGTCAGAGTGCAGCCGGATAAAGACAAACCTCTCCTTTTAGATAACAGCCACAAAGCTGCAGTGACTTTTGACCTCTGAACCAAAGTGCAGTCTATCTGCACGTTGCAGAAAATCAATGCAAACTTTTTAGCTTCAGCGACACATGAGGCTGCCTCTTCAGTCGGAGCAGTGTGTTAACACAGCGGAGCTGTCAGCGCCGAGCCTCAGTTTAGCTGAAGTTTCATCTCTCAGTTGGAGGAAGATGCTCTAAAACCTGTCGGCTCGCTCAATGTTAAGCTGTCAACATGGACGCTAATGCTAATCGCAGCTGCTGTGCACACAGGCTGATCCTCATGCTGCTTTTGCTTTCATGACAACTTTTTGTAAACGATGTCCTTTTTACCCAGAAATGGCAGAAACACTGGAAATGATGTAGTTGGCTAAAGGCCCCGACAGGGAACAGGGACACTCTCAGGCAGACCAGCAAGTGGGATTGTTATTATGGTGACAGTCGACTCTAAAACCAGCAAGTCCAGGAGAAAGTGCGCTGGGAGTCACGACGCTCTGGAGGAGTGTCCATGTACTCACGCATGTGGAGAAGAACCGTCTACCGCGGTGCACTTATAGCAGCAGTGGTTCAGAAAAGTTTGTTTTTCCATTTTGTTTGAGGCGAAGTGTTTTCAGAAAGCTGTGTTTTCAGTGACTCTGAGCACGGCCAAAATGCTCCGTTCATTTTTCACTTGACAAGGTCATGTAAGCAGGAACTAAACCTAATGTGGTAATTAGTTACTATCTTGTGCTTTTTATAAAGTCGTGGAGTTACAGTCATTTTCAAACGTCACAGATCACACGTGGCTTTGTCTGTTCTGAAGCTTTTAAATCTGTTACACTCACATTTATCAAAGAATCCCAGAGAAAGGAAGACATTTCCTTGAATGTGGAGCAGGCCCGGACGTCAGCGCTTCTGTTCTGAAGGCTTGTGCTTTGGTTTGCTGGTGAAAGTGTTGGTGTCCTGCAGTGCTCATTTTTACTGTAATGTCTCTGAGAATCAGACATTGAAGGTGCATTAAGGAGTTTTTCAACTTTAAAAATACTTATTTTCCACCATAAATATGTCACAAATATTCAATGATGTGCACAATGTGCCCTGACATATTTATAGCAAGTACCTCTAACGGCACTAAATTGCCACTTGAAAGTTGCAGTGCCGGTCCGGCACCAGAATTTTTTGGGGGGAGAATTTGAGATGATGTGACGTAATGCGCGCTCCCGCTGGCCTGATTTCCTTAAGTTTCGTTTTGTCCGCCATTACTCCGCCAGATGCTTAGCGAGCAACAACTGAGCAGGATTGAGGATGGATCTTCCAGAAAGTAAGAAAAGACTGGCTTCTAGCACTGCAACAACTCCAGCACAGACTCCACCGGGCAAAAGAAACTTACATTTTACTCGAGCGCTGCTAAAAGAACGAGGAAGGAGTTCCCCTCCTCCGTGCACGTACATGAACGCAAGCCACAGACACGAGTGTTTCACTAAGTTGCAGGCCCAAGGCCTGCAGGGGCCGCTGTTTCGCATAAAACGTGCAAACTCCTCAATGCGCCTTCAAATAGAAGTCCACACACTTTATGAGATCCAATTTGTTACTGGAGCACTACCATTGACTGAAGATAAACATAATTAAAAGCGGATTTGTTTTTATTAGTTTACGAGGACTTTTAGATTTGGCTTTTGTAAACTTATTGTTGAAATACTGAGTCTATCATTCACTATTGGCTGTCTGCTCCAGATGTCCAGTCCATCTCTGTCCACTGTCTCGTTTCAGACCGTAGAATTGGTCCTCCGCCTTTAGCGGGGAGGCCTGGGGGAAGTGGCTGCTAGTCTTACAATCCTGATAGTGGTGGCTCTATTCATCTGTTTGTCCGTTTACACTGTGTGTGTGTGTGTGTGTGTGTGTGTGTGTGTGTGTGTGTGTGTGTGTGTGTGTGTGTGTGTGTGTGTGTGTGTGTGTGTGTGTGTGTGTGTGTGTGTGTGTGTGTGTGTGTGCGCACGCGCATTTCTGTTTTGACTTGAAAGTGTTGTCGATGGAGCTGGATGGACCCTCCCAGGTGAACTCGTCTTCTGATGGAATTTTCTTCTTTGTCGGTTTTTTTATTGTGAGAAACATGAAATCAGAAGCATCTGACGGACGTTGCATGCACGTGTGTTTCAGGTGACCCCAGGCCTCCGCCCCCCTCCATCCAAACCGTGGGTCTGTGTCCTTGCAGATGAGACCCTATCAATATTGCCTCTGCTTTCACTAGAGCTAACAGAGTAGTGCAATATTGCTTATAGGGTCTTGACTGTGAGGAATGTTCTCCTGTTTGGTTCACGCTGCTTCAGTAAATCTCTTGCAAAGTCTCATTAATGTGCTTTTGTTAAAATCAAAGCAATTTTCAGACGAAATCGTCTGCTTGGAAATAAAACGTGAATTCGATTGTGGAATGAAGTTGTCTTCTGTGAGGTCAGGTTCTGAGGAAATGTCTTTTTAAATCTACTTCTGTCAAAAACGTTCAGGAAGAGCTTAAGAGATAAATATTTGTTGGGTAAAATTTTTTTGAAATATCAAATAAAACCTACATTTTTGTAGGTCAACTGTTTATTTTAGTGCTGTCTGTTGAAGAGTATATTTTAAAGTTAGCTGAAAAAATTGATTGTTGTGTGTAGCTGATATAGTTTTTATATCTATTATTATTTTTCTTATTGTGACTGTTATTAGTGGTATTCATATACTACTGCTTTACTGCTATTACCATCATTATTGTTATTAATATTATGAAAATGTGAACAGCTTCTGTTTTTTCCTTCAAATAGAAAGATGAGAAATGTGAAATCTCACCTATAATTAAAAAAAAAATTCATATACTTTAATTCATGATACGTGAGCTGACACATATAAAGCCTTTTGTGTTATTCTATTTAATTCTTGTCGATAAATCGTGAACAATTGGTTTGTTAATAGTATATATTTTAAAAAGAAAATCTAAGCATGTTTTCCTCACATTTTCGCATGTCATACTCAGCCCAGCCACCAGAGGGCGCCACTCAGACAGCTGCTTCCTATTAGAAATGTAAAAGACATGAAGCTTTTATCACCATTAACTCTTTTATATTCAATCATCCAAATATTTAGAAACGTTGTAAAATATATATTTTAACCAACTTTTTATGTTTCAGTCTAAAACTATTACATGTTGATGAAATGTAATTAAACAAAAAAAGTGTTACAAAGTGACTGGAATTCTCCAAGCTTCCAGGCCTCCTCAGCCTCCTCCTGATGATGTTTACCAGTTAGTGAAGTATTCTGTGATTATCTAGATTTGATGCTGAAAGTGAGGAGAAAACGTTAAAAACTGTTACAGTTATTTCAAACTGAGAAATTGAAACTGAGAAAATACAATTTTTTTTGTTCTGTTCTGTTATTTCTCTCTGCTGGAGGATAAACGACCCGAGGAGGGATTGAAGGAGTCCCAGTAAAAGCGGAGAGCCGCTCCTGACGGCGGTGAAGCAGCAGTGAGGGCCCGCTCCCGTCTGACACTCTTTCCCTGTTGCACTACTGTGGGAGCTGCAGCAAGCAGTGCAATAATGAAAGGGCATCAGCCCTGAGCAAGGCACCTCCTCCTCCTGCTCCTCCTGCTCCTCTTCATCCTCCTCCTCTTCCTTCTTTTTGTCATCAGGAGTTTAACTTCAATAAAATCTGGCTGAAGTGAAGAAGCTGTGTCTGTGTCGTTTACTCTGACCTCTGACAATGATAATGATGTGAAGGAAATAAAATGTGCAACTTTACACCAAACCCATGTCTCATGCTAGCTGTTGCCAAAGCTGTCCGTCCCTGGGAGAGGGATCCCTCCATACTGTGGTTCTCCCCAAGATTTCTTCTTTTCCCACTGGGTTTTTGGAGTTTTTCTTGCCGGATGTGAGGGTCGAAGGCGGTGGTGCTTCGTTTTGTCTCGTTACTGTAATATTGACATATTACCATTATGCTTATTCACTGTTTTTACTTTTACCGACCAATGTAACATCTTGAAGCCCTCTGAGGCAACTGTTGTTGTGATACTGGGCTATACAAAAATAAATTGATTGATTGATTGATTGATTTATTCTATTAATTAAACTGAACTTTTTCATTGAGGGGCTTCTGTTTAAATTTCGTTTAATCTTTTATTACAGATTCAGTTAAAATAATAAATATTAACAAGGTGACAGTAAAATTTAAACTACAAAATAAACAAATCTTTTTTTGGGAAGTTTTGTTGTGAATATAGAGGGGTTTTTTTTGTTTTTTTTTTAAGTTTTGACAACATAAAAGTCAAATTGAACCTGAGTCAGAGCTCCTGCAGCCGGGTCCAGGCGGGTCAGAGCTCCTCCTGGAGGGTGATGTATGTGGCGGCCATTCCTGCTCCCAACGACACAGGCTGTTTTCTTTTATGTGAGTCTGCCGCCACCTGCTGGTGTACACAAAAACAACAGAAACATGTACTGAACTTCAACTCTGAAATTTTCACTGACTTCCCAAAAGAAATCTTTAAACAGTTTTATGATCATGGCAAATTAATCCTTATATAAAGGCGCACCAAAAAACATTTTGTGTTTCTGCCTGTTTTGTTTTTGTGTGCAGTATAAGAAAACAGCTTAAGTATAAAAAAATGACTAAGAAACAGAACCTTAAATTTTTTGTCTGCCTTTTTTTAAATTTATTTTAATTTGATTACATTTTTATGTTTTAATTAATGTTTGAACGGATTTGTTTCTCATCGTTGCAGTTATTCGTTAAATATAAAATTACAAATATCAAACCAGTGGTGGGCCATGCATTTCATACACACCTGTTAGTTTTGCTAGTTAAACACAACATTGAAAAAATTATGGAAAAAAGGTAAATGTATGCAATATGCAATCAGAATTCTTCTTCTTCTTCTTCTTCTTCTTCTTCTCATTATTATTATTATTATTATTATTATTATTATTATTATTATTGTTATTGTTAAAAAGAAGAAGAAAGAGAAATAGAGGCAGACGTAAACCGGAAATGACGCTTTTCTGTTGCGCCGGAAGTGATTTGTGTTTGAAAACTGTCATGGCGGCTCCGCTCTACGTTCTCCGGGAATGAACAGGAAAACCTGCTTATTTACAAAAAACAGAAAGGTGTTTTCAGTTGGCAGGGGCCGCTAGTAAACCAGCGACTGGACACCTTACATCCACCGACAGAAAAAGTTTCATATCAAAGCTGCTGAATCTTCGTTCATCATGAGAACAGTCCTGATGGTGGCAGAAAAGCCTTCTCTGGCTCAGTCCATCGCCAAAATCCTCTCTAAAGGTCAGTCCATCTCGAATATTTTCTCTGCATGTATTTAAGATCCTCTCCCAGCGTGGTTGCTCGGTTACAACGCTGTTTCTCACATTTAAACTCAGTAAGTTTGCTCCCATCTTAATCATATTGAGCCAGTGCTAATGTCCAATGCTAAACTTCTGACAAGCTATAGTGCAAAGTTGCAAAACATTAACATAATTTTAATTTTTTGCATTTTTTTTTTAATTTGAAACAGACTCTTAGTTTTTGCTTACAATCCAGGTCACATTTTTTGGGGGCTCTGAACACTTTGAACAATGTTATAAAATAGTGTGCACCTGTCTTCACCACTGGATGGAGATGAGACATTCATCTAACAAACTGCGCTGTTCACGGTGTTTTGAGGTGTCTGTTGTAAATATCTGGGTACTCACTCGAGCCTTCAGGTTGTTTCCCATGAATCTGCTGGATGTAGATATGGGCAGCTTGTGTTTTGTGCGGCATCTCGCCAAAGCAGGCACTGGTAGACTGCCCATTTACTTTTGTGACATTACACAATCCAATGTAATAAGCATCCCCTGTGTGGTGGTGTAGCGTCGGCAGTCTCCTGTGTTTGTTTTAAGAAGACTCACATGTCACCGAGTTTCCACAATACTCCATACATTATTCAGGAACTGTTGACGATCAGAAGGGTGAGGTGTGATTATCCCTTTTCAGCTCCTACCACTAGAAGACCAGGGCTTTCTGCTGTTTAATTTGAAGTTTTTAGTTGATAGTGTGTGATTTTCTTTTAACACTATGAAGTCCGTTTTTTTGTACCCCAACCCCATCTCCAGAGGACAGCCACATGACTGCCTCATTTTAAATTTACAGGTTACCAACACAACTGCAGCGGCCAAATCTGCAAACTTCCCGATCCTAAGGCCTTTAAGGAATCCATCTATTTTTTATGCTGCTTTAATTAATTTCATTTAATTTTGATGAGATGTGTTGCAGTCAGTATCAGGTTAAATGTACACGTCTTCCAATGTTCAGGAATGTAATTGAAGTTTTTGATGAATCCTTCATCTACTTCAGACTTAAAGGTATAATGGACGATGTTTTAGCCAATGAACGGCGTGATGCGAGTCTCAACTATTGGTCCTCCGACATGTCCATCACGCTGAAGAAATTCTTGCGTCACTCCGTCAAGCGCACTTGTAGGAGCAGCAGAGCAGGTAGGACGGTCTGGCGCATGCGTGTTTTCAAAAAACGAGTAACAAACGTTTGGCTTCGGCTTTTTCAAGAAAATCGTCCATTATACCTTTAACATGAACTTTTTTCTTTGTGTTTCACCTGGCTTTGGTGCACTGCGGTTTATATATGTTAAACTTGCAAAATATCCCTCTGATTAACTTTTGATGTCTGTTGAATTAAAAATATTGATTGGCCTCTCTATGAATCATCAGAGTATACGATGAGTGGGAGTGATTTTCTCACCTCATTTTGTCTCGTTGCCAAGATATTTAAATACTGTCATATAATGGATCTTTTTGCATTGTATCAGTGTGATCGGTTCGCACAAAGACACACAAGTGAAGCGATTTCATGTAAAATGTCTTATTTACTGTGACGAGCTGCTTTAATGTGCTCGGAAAATGACAGTGATGGGTGAGGGTGGTGGTTGGGAGTGGCCTCTCTCAGCTGTGCCGGGAGATGGCACATATACAGCCACAGTGATGAGCCTCACACTCCAGGAGAGTAGCTGGCGGTGGGGAAGCAGGCGGGGTTCTTCTTCAGGACGGGCATCTCAGGGACACGGGGATGGTCTCCAGGCCGAAGGAGTTGTCCCAGACCCCTGCAGGAGTGGCCCGTGTGGCAGCTAGCCTCGTGGATGACTGAGGCACCCGGTCAGGTCGATGTTCTCCCTGTTCAGAAGGCAGAAATCAAAGGTCATTTGAAGGACAAAACCCTGGGGTAGAGGGCGATATTCAGATGGATGGTTAGGACTGATTTAAAGAATGAATGGATAAACTGGATTTGTGTGTTTGATGCAACATGTCCTGAGTTTGGGTCTTAAATGATGGATGGATAGATTTGGAAACATAGATCCTGAATGAACCCATCACAAGTAGCTCCAGGTGGCGATGCTGCGCTCATTGATGCGGCTGGCAGGTTGACCAGCTGGCTGTGGTAGTCCTGCAGGCTGTATGTGCAGAAGTCTCGTCCACACACTGGCTGCTGAGCGGCATGGCCAGGCAGCGGTGCAGGGCCAGCAGGCACAGCATGAAGACGCGCAGCAGCTGCAGGGCGGCACAGGGTGTTAGCTAGCCTGGCACGCCAGACTGTCTCTCCATGCTCAGGGATACACGGAGATGTCTCTGTGTGTAACATATGAGGTCAGTCTGGCATGGCAGGCTAGGTGTTAGCAGGGGAAGCGTAGCATCAAGGCTGTGTTCATATTCTCCAAATTAAAAGATTTTACTGCAGAAACGTGAGTTTTCAGAGTAACGTACATCTGAGTCTCATCACATCTTATCTTTGGAGTCTTATCTAATTTTTTGTTGAATCCTTTTGGCTTTTATTCAATATTTTGTGTGTTTCAGTATTTTATTAAGATCATTTAAGCTTGCTGGCAATATTGTTTTACTTTAAACAGCCTTCTTTTTGTCAAATTATTTTTTTTCCTTTCCTTAGCTTTGCTTCTTCAGAATTTATCTTCTTATTTTTTTAGTGCCTTTCACTTCTATTTCTTCCATTAAGGTTTTTTTTTTTTAAAGATTTTCTCTTAAGTTCCTTTATTTCTGTGATCCAGGTTTTCAAACACCAATCCCAGGATTATTTTTTGATTTTATATTACACTTCATTTTTTGAAACAACTTTGCTTATTTCAGTTGGCTTATATCTGTGTTTTTTCCCCCATTTGTTGACTTCTTAAACTTTCCTTCAATAGATTATGTTAAAGTTTCTGGTTCAGTTTGTGTATTTGTCTTAAGGTTTGCTCCTCGTAGCTGTCTGTATTTTTAGCTTCGGTTCTTCTTTTTCTGCTTTTCTTTGCTCAGTTATTTTTTCTTGAGCTTATTGGTCCTATTCTTCTCTCTTTCTGCCTCCAGCACAAGCTGATTGTCAACATAAACAGAAACTTAATGAACTGATGAATTTCTTTTTAAGTGTGTTTCACCCTTTAATGGATCTTTGACCAAAAACCTCAGAAGGACCCAAATTTAAACCAGTTTCCAGATTAGTGTTCAGCAGAGGGAATTTAGTAGAATACAGGAAAGTTTGGGAGAATAAAAATCTCTCCGATAGATGCTAGAATTTCCCCTTGATGAGTTCTTGTGAAAGTACTCAGTCCTTCATTCTCACGTTAAGAGGCAGATTAGAACAGTTAAAACCCTCAACTTTCACTTCCAGGCAAGCTCTCCTCTACAAACCTGTAAACTAAGAGCCGTCTGTCCATGTTGGTGAAATTAAAGCCGGTGGACTCACCTGGATCTGTTCCATGCTCGGTGGTTCTGGTGGTTTCCGTTGAGCCGGTTTGTGTGGCGGTCTGCAGCTTGGAGTCAGTCAGTGACCTGCCTCAGGACCCACCTTGTATTTATACGCCCTGATCCCATTAGGACCTCCACCGACCCCCCCCCCCCCCCCCCTCATCCTTCTCCATACTGGTGACTGGGCGGAGGTGGAGGACAGGGGAGAACGGGGGCGAGCGAGGGTCAATGGGGACAGATTGGTCTCCGTCATTAAGTGTCCATGTTCCTGCGATTAGCATTTAGCCTTGAGAGAGTTGTTTCATTCAGAGCAGATGTCATCAAGCTGCAGTGAAACCGGAGAGCCGTCACCGGTTCCGGACCTCCGATCTGCATGTCTGACTCATCTGTGAGGGCAGGACGGAGGTCGTTCCGCGTCAACTTCCTCTTTGCTACTTAAACGTGAAGTCAAAAAAACGACAGTATTGTGCTAAAGTTGTGTGTGGATGCTCAGGTTGGAGAAGTTTTTCAGGTCAGATGTTGTGAGGTTAAGGTTTGCTTCTTCTCAAGCTGCTATCAGACAAAAAGAACCATGCAAGAGAGTCAAAAAATGACTTAAGAAAAGGAATCTTAACTGCAATTTTCATCTTTAATATGGATGCTTCCAGTTTTCCTTTAGGAATTTTGAATCTTTTAACATTAAAGGGTCTCGCCCCGTTCATGTCAGAGTTCTGATTATTGCAACTTTCAAGGTTCAGAGTTGAGATTTCAGTGACAATGTCAGTGTGACATGTTACCTTGAACCAGGTTTGAAGCTCTTCCCTTTTTTTTTCTCATTTTACATGATTTCATACAGACAGTTTACCATCCGGAAGACGTGGCATTCATGTGTTAACGAAAGTGCGATATTTTTTTTTTAAAGAAACAATTAGAAATAGACATCCTGAAGGAAGGGGCAGACATATAAGTTATTCTTCTTTCTGCTCCTTTTTTCATTCATTCTAGCTTGTATGTATCATTTTCTTTTATGATACTATTTTTTGTGTCATCTTTCTGAATGAAAATAAATATATGTTATGTTAAAAAAAGGAAGCCCTTTTGGTGTTTATTATCTGTGTTTTTGTATCAGGAAGCTGCACGAGTCGTAAAGGACTGATGGAGCGTGCTCCGTTCACGAGTACTCCGGAAGCTTAAGGGACAGAGCGCTCGCTTCAGGATGACTTCGGTCGTGGACCACGTGATGAGTCCTGGACTTCATCGGTTGGGTGTGGCAGACCTGGAGTCTCCCTGGAGTCCTCCTGGAATCTCGACGTCTCGCTGAGCCGAGCTGCTGCTCTGCTTTTCAGGGAAAGTACAACAATGGGACAAGGTGACCCTGCAGAGCTCTTCAGCAAGCTCCCAAGCGAAGAAGGAGCCAACCCCCAAACTCAACATGGTCAAGTTCCTGCAGGTGGACCCGATCTCACCTCACCCCCTCACTCCCCTTCCTCTAGCTCTCCAGAGGTTCTTCGTGGTGGGACTTTCTCTCTGTGTTCTCAGGTGGAGGCCAGGAGGCTGCGACTACGTGGTGCTGTGGCTGGACTGCGACAAAGAAGGCGAGAACATCTGCTTCGAGGTAATTCAGGTCGGGTGTGAACATCTGCATCTGGATAATGGAAACTTTGTCATCGATAAAACACAAAACTCTTCAAACCCGAAAAGAACAAGTTCAGACACAAATCTGGCAGTTTTGGAAAGTTTTCATTTACAAAAAGATAATGAAAACCCTCGACTGTCCTTCTTCATCCTACAATATGTTCATGTTTAAAAATGACCTCACAGCGTTGTATGATAAAATCCGATTCATGTGGAACTCTAAAAACTGAAGAACAACAGCAGAACTTTCAGAATTGATTCGGAGTCCTGCAGGGTGTAATCTCCTCCCTGGTAGGTTCTGGATGCCATCCAGCCGGTGATGAATAAGCTGTCTGGGAGGGAACAGAGCGTCTATCGAGCCAAGTTCAGCTCCATCACGGACACCGACATCTGGAACGCCATGAACCGTCTTGGAGAGCCCAACCGGAATGAAGCGCTGTCCGTGGACGCTCGCCAGGAGCTGGACCTGCGCATCGGCTGCGCCTTCACCCGGTACCTTAAATAATCTGTTCAGTTTCTGGTTAAAGTTTGATTTTCACTGTCTGGAATGAATCACAGAGCCACGGAAAGAAAAAGAAACAGGTTTTATCACATGACAGAAAAGATAGAGGGATGGGTGGATAATGGCTGTTTGGTGGGTTCCTTTCAGGTTCAGACAAAGTCTTTTCAGGGTAATATGGGAACATGGATTCGTCCCTGATCTCCTTAGGACCGTGTCAGATCCGACACTTGGATTCTGTGTGGAGCGCACGACAAGATCCAGTCCTTCAAACCCGAGACGTACTGGGTCCTGCAGGCCAAGGTGAGCTCCAGATTCAGGTTCATGTTCAGGGTCCAGGTTCAGGCTCCAGATTCAGGCCCAGGCCCAGGTACTTGGTGGTGACTACACACTGTGTTATTCCAGGTGTTCAGAGGAAAGGACAGTCCTCTGACTCTGGACTGGAACAGGGTCCGGGTCTTTGACCGTGAAGTTGGTCAAATGTTCGTCAACCTGGCCAAGACATCACGGGAGGCGCAGGTATGAGCACAACTCCCTCCTCCTCCTCCTCCCTCTCCTCCCTCCTCCTCCTCCTCCTCCTCCCTCCTCACTGAGGGTCTGGAGTCAAACTTCCTTCCTGTCCTCTCAGGTGGAGTCTGTCAGTAAGGAAGGAGAAGGCCAAGCAGCGACCGCAGGCCTTGAACACCGTGGAAATGTTGAGAGTGGCCAGTTCTGCTTTAGGTATCTACATCTACATCACAGTAAAGTGTCAGCTGTCATCGCCACATTGTTAAAAGACACTCATTCATCTGCACGTTGCATACATTTTCCCCATTAAGATAAACCAGAAAAATGTTTGAAACAGTTCAAGATCCAGTAGGTGACAAAATGACGGTTCTTCATTAACGGCAGCAGGAGACAGAGCCGTCTCAGTTTCTTCATGTTTGGTCTGAGTCTGAACAGAAAGCAAGCTGATGAATGCAATGTTAACAGAAGTGGCCCCAGGATGGAGGCTTGAGGAACTCCTGAAGAACAGCTCCGTGGAACAGTGTAGCCCTCCAGGGAGTCTGACTCTGTGTTCTGGGGCGTTCCAGGTATGGGTCCCCAGCACCACCATGCAGATAGCAGAGCGTCTCTACACTCAGGGCTACATCAGCTATCCTCGTACCGAGACCACGCACTACCCGGAGAACTTGACCTGAAGGGAACCATGAAGCAGCAGGCCAACAACCCCTCTCTGGGCCGAAGAGGTGAGGAGCATTGAGAGGATTTTGAAGTGGTCAGCAGCCAAGTTTGTGATGGGATTCTTGAACCTCTGTGTCAGGTGAAAGCTCTGCTCTCCGAAGGAATAAACCGACCCAGGAAAGGAACCGACGCCGGAGACCACCCCCCCATCACTCCCATGCGTGCGGCCTCAGAGGCAGAGCTGGGTCAGTCCTGAACAGGAGCTGTAGGACCTCGTTTTGAAGCTCTCCTTGAAGTTTTCCGTCACCCTTTAATATGCAATGTTTGCCTGCAATTTTTGTTGCACTTTGTGTTTTATTGTTTTCCTTGTTATACTTCTTTATATTGTATTTTTATTTTGATACTTTCTTCTTTGGGCTGCTGTAACAGTGAAATTTCCACATCGTGGGATCAATCAAGTTTTATCTTATCTTATCTGATCTTAACATTCTTCTTGTGTGCCGTAACAGGCAGCGATGGGTGGAGGCTGTACGACTACATAACACGTCATTTCATCGCCACCGTCAGCCAGGACTGCAAGTACCTCCAGACCACCATCGACTTCCTCATCGGCACCGAGGGCTTCTCCTGCAGTGGGAAGACCCTCATTTCAGCAGGTGAGGTGAAAAGAAGGAATTAAAAACACAGTTTGATTCGCAGAAGGAGTTTATGGGTTCGATAAAGTGCGAGGACATATTTCCCAGGGTACACTGCGGTGATGCCGTGGCAGGGCATCCCCCTGGAGGAGGCCATGCCCACCTGTGAACGCGGCGACGCCTTCACCGTGGACGAGATCAAGCTGGTGGAGAAGCAGACGAGCCCCCCGGATTACCTGACGGAGGCCGAGCTCATCACCCTGATGGAGAAGCACGGCATCGGTGAGCCTGCTAGCTTTTCTTCCCAAAGGCGCCGCGCAGCTCCACGGTCCTGACCCACGTGGTGTCCTCTGCTCCTCCAGGAACCGATGCCAGCATCCCCGTCCACATCAACAACATCTGCCAGAGGAACTACGTGACGGTGGAGAACGGACGCAAACTGAAGCCCACCAACCTGGGCATCGTGCTGGTGCACGGATACTACAAGATAGGTGAGGCCGCGGCTCAGAGAGCCTCACGGGGAGGGACACCGCCGGTGGCGGAGTTAGTTGTGGTTCGTCTTGTGATCGTGGGTCTGTGTGAGGCAGATGCAGAGCTGGTGCTGCCCCCCATCCGCAGTGCTGTGGAGAAGCAGCTCCAACCTGATCGCACAGGGCAAGGCCAACTTCCAGCAGGTCCTGCAGCACACGCTGGACATCTTCAAGAGGAAGTTCCACTACTTCGTGGACTCCATCACAGGTTTACCTTCACCGTCAGACCTCCAAACAGCGGGAAGCAGCTTCAGCGGGGCTAGCGTTAGCTTTTCTGTGTGTTCCAGGCATGGACGAGCTGATGGAGGTCTCATTCTCGCCCATCGCTGCCACAGGGAAGCCGCTGTCTCGCTGCGGGAAGTGTCACCGCTTCATGAAGTACATCCAGGTGAGAAGATGCTAACGCAGTGCTGTCATCCATCTACATGATAGCATCACAGCTGATAAGTAGCTGCTGTCGTCCATTCAGGCCAGCTTTAATGAATAAAGCATATATTATGTTCTATGTATTTCTACTTTATTTTCATATTCTATATTTCTTTTTCTTGATATTTTTATATGATCTTCATTTCTTGTGACTGTGATTGTACTTGCATGCAGCATTAAATGTTAAGGTTCCTTTTTATAAATTTGATCCTTTCGGTCTGCTACAGTTTCTTTCCCATAAGCTTTTCAGTAATCTTCATCATGTCCCATTGGTCTGCTCTCTCTGTTAAATACCTGCTTAGTGGCACTTTTCAAACTTTTAAATGAGCCTTTGTTGCTCTTGCTCAACATGGTTCAACCTTCAGAGTCCATCCGACCTGCGTTCATTACCATTTCCACCTGATGGCCGGAGCACTTTGGAGCTCATGAATGAATCATGATGCTTCGCTGGTCTCCACAAACATGCGCCGCTGCTTCCACGTGGCTCTTGAGAGGGGGAAAAAAATGAAGTGAACTTGTTCAACTTCGGTGAACTGTGCGACGGCGTCACCGCATGCTCATGTTCAGAGTTCAGAGGAGGAAACCATGCTAGAGAACGTGCAAACCTTCGTGCAACAGTGTTTATGTGTTTATGGGTGGTGTGCTGGATGCCGTTTATGGGTGGTGTTTTGTCTGCAGGCCAAACCGAGCCGCCTCCACTGCTCGCACTGTGACGAGACCTACAGTCTCCCTCAGAACGGCGCCATCAAGCTGTACAAGGAGCTCCGCTGTCCACTCGACGAATTCGAGCTGGTGCTGTGGACCTCCGGGTCGCGGGGCAAGAGCTACCCCCTGTGCCCCTACTGCTTCAGCAACCCCCCATTCGGGACATGAAGAAGGTAACGTGGCACGTTGTACTTAACGCCCCACGCACTCCTGCCCTGACCCCTGCTGTGCTCTCCTGTTGTAGGAATGGGATGTAACGAGTGCACACACCCTTCCTGTCAGCACTCTCTGAACTCTCTGGGCATCGGACAGTGTGTGGAGTGTGACAGCGGGGTCCTGGTGCTGGATACCACCTCAGGACCCAAGTGGAAGATGGCCTGCAACAAATGTAACGTGGTGGTCCATTTCTTCGAACACGCACACAAAGTGCAGGTAAGAACGTCGTAGTCATTTATTTTTTAGATTTCTCATGGAATAAATATCTGAACCAGTTTCTCCAATGAAAATTCTTTTTGATAAAAATGAAACACAAAATTCAACTCCTTCAGAAAAT
The DNA here is from genome assembly GCF_902148845.1 of Salarias fasciatus. Taxonomy (NCBI): domain Eukaryota; kingdom Metazoa; phylum Chordata; class Actinopteri; order Blenniiformes; family Blenniidae; genus Salarias; species Salarias fasciatus. Next base: position 29,455,121 of record NC_043756.1, read on the forward strand.
GACGTGTTTTTCTTTTGTTTGTGAAATATGAATACATATATAAATATAAATATGTGTGTTTCCGCCCCTCAGGTGGCGTCGGAGAGCTGCGACGCCTGCGACGCCTCCCTGGTGGCGGTGGACTTCAACAAGACTCGCACCCCGCTGCCGGCCGGGGAGACGCAGCACACCGGCTGCGTCTTCTGCGACCGATCTTCCAGGACCTGGTGGAGCTCAAACACGCCACCATGAGGCATGCCATGCACAGGGGTGGCGGCGCCCGGCGAGGAGGGACGGGGCCGGGGCCGGGGTCGGCGGGGAACCCCAAAAAACCCAAAGACAAGATGGCCGCCTTGGCGGCTTACTTGTGTAGTTGTAAAGTCACAATTCATCTTGTTTGTCATTTCATCACATTGAAGTAAAATCTTGGAAACAAACTGTTTGTTCAAACTTTTTACACAGGAAGTTCCAAAGCTGAGTCATTTGGCGTTTTATAACTGTCATGTCCAGAGAGCAGCTAAAAATGGCCGGATGAGTTTTGAGCGAGTCTCCCCTGCTGAGGTGTGAACGACGCTGCTGTTTTGCGAGGTGAGGCGATTATTTATGCAAAACTGAAAGAAAGATTGTTGCTTTGGCTGTTCCTGCATGAATCAGTGTCCAATAGAGAAGAGAGAGACTCAGAGCTAGTATCAATATTTTGTCACATATTTTCCTGAGGGACTGCAAGCATTGTAACATTTATAGTCGCTGTAGTGAACCCTTTCTCAGCCGTGTCCCACCCTTCATGGTAGACGACAAGCTGACCGCACCGGCCGAGTTTTGGATTAACTGTTCACATGTTAACGAGTGACGGTAAACACATGCTGGTAACAGATGTTAAAATACGACTCACAAAAGACTCTAAACTTCTAAATTTACTGTAACTGTAGATAACCGATATTCACTAGAACGACTACAAGTTTCAGTCGGTTTTTCAACAAATGTTGGTCACAAGTTGACACACACACACACCAGTTAATTCAAAACATTGACAGGCGGAGCCTCGGTGCTTTACACCTGGATGTGCCGCTGGGCGGTACTCCGTCCGGGCAGCGCTCGCTCCCTGAGCAGCGTATCATGGAGATGTTGGAACATTTTTTGAGCAGATATCCAGCAGATAAAAACTCATTGTTCGGTGCCGAGGACTGCTGGCCGCAAAGCTAAAGACCTGAAAATTTCATGAGAGACTTGTGCGCCTGTCAGGACGCTGTACAATCCGTCTCAACCTTGTCACCGAGGATTGATTGTGGATCGCGTTGTATGCCGTCCATGTATACAAATGTGTTTAACATGATTGTTTTCAATCTGACTGAAAAAACACCCATGTAAACTGGGCCACCCCGTTGGTATCTTGGCGTCCAGGCTCTGCTCAACCCTCCCCCTCCCCCTTAGAGGTTTGCATGAACGTGGAAGGTCTGGCTGCATTTACCAATAAAAAGATGGTGATTGTTGGCTGTTAGTTGTGAACTGAAAATCAGGCAGCCATTTGGCGAACTCTGGGGATGGTAGGGGGAGTTAAGAAAATCCTGGGTTTTCTAATGTTGAGCAAATAACACTCGATCGAATAAAAGCTTCAAATTCAATGGCAGTTTTGCATTAGGGCCTTTGAATGTGGAGAACGGGAGGAATGGGATTTTTAACAGGCTCACAGATATCAGCAGGTTCAGCTGGCCTGCAGCACATGAGAAGAGGCAAGACTGTCGGTATCCTGGCTTCCAGGCTCTATTCAAGCCCCCCTCTCCCACTTAGAGGTATGCATGAACCGCTCAGCTAGGAGGCCATGGCTGCATTTACAAATGAAAAGAAGGTGATTGTTGCTGCTGAGTGAGAATTTAAAATCAGGCAGCCATTTGGCATACTGTGGGCATGGCACAGGGGTAAAAAACAACAACCTGGGTTTTCTAGTGCTAGAGAGAGGTGGAGGTTTAGAATGAAAATACTAAATTTTGTCACATTATTTTCCTGAAGGACTGTAAGCATTGTAACATTTATTGTGACTGCACATGAAATTCTTGGTATATTTACTGTCAAGTATGATTTCTTTCCCATGAAAGGAGAATTGACAGTATCTCATGGTTCATGTTTCTCGCATGGAAATCACACAAATGTGTTTTTGTTTGTGATTTTAAGACAAAGCAGTCATACATTTTCCAATACAGTTTAACTTATTATGAGGGAGAAATAATAGGCCTGTTTTATTAGAAACATGTTAAAAATACTAAGACATGTCCTAAAGACAGAAGGAAACAAAGCTGAAAACATCTTGGAAAGATATTGATGAAATGTTCAGGAAAGTGTTGTGAAAATACTGGACATGAATGAGGGGACATGTTGTAAAGTGACGTTCAAGAGAGAGATCAGTGTTCTATTGCCAGGCAGGAGTCTATTGATATTCCACTTTGTGATCACAGCAGAGAATTATTTTCCCTTGTCTTTTTAGTGAGAGATCCACATAGTTTGTCTTCTTTATTTTCTTCCTGCTATTTATTGCTGATTACAGTAAAAAAAAATTCACAAAATCATCAATTATGTCACCAGCATGTGGGTGAAAGTTTAAAAAAACAAAAAAAAAAACCAATGCAAATTAATCTCCCAAAAATAAAAACATCTCCCATCTTCCAAGATGGTGGCATGTCCTGCTGATGTGTGACCAGCATTTCAGCTCTTCAGCCCTCTAAATCGATCGCACAATTCCTGGCACTGCCACCTCCACCTCTTTCCTGCATTTTGCCAACGTTGTATCTGAAGCAGTCCACACAGCGAACAGTGGCGTGATTGCTCCTGCACGACGGTTCACCCTGGCACTTCGCTCTTTCCAGTCGCCAGGTGTGGGAGGCTGTCTCGAAGGAGTTTTTCCTTCTTTGCCTTCTTGGCTTCCAAATGTGGACTGAGCAAGCTCCACTGCAAGCTCCACCAGGAAGTCCACCCGTCTCTCCTGCACCCCAGTGCATGCCTGTAAAGCACATGTGCATTCAGCGCTTGCCAGGTCGATCAGGTTATAAAACACAGCGACTGGCCATCGACGTGTTCCCGAACGCACAGTGTACTCTCGCACCATCTGGTCCATCGCATCCAACACCACGTTTCATGCTGTTGTAATCAGTCACTGTGTTTGGCTTCTTTTTCTGGGTATCCCAGTCTCCACCACGCTGTGCATGGTGCTGAGGATGCAGATGGTCTTCCTACGTTTGGGCGCATAACCGTCAATGTGGCGTCAGAGGCTGAAAACACCTGAGTGCTGAATTCCTTGCAGTCCTGAGCCTCTGTGGCTGATTCTGGAAGATCCCGGGGAATTTTATTGACTGTGCCAAGGAGGGTAGTTTCCGGCTGAGCAGCTGTTGCGCAAGTGACAACGATGTGAAGGAGCCGTCTGTGGTTACGGTTCTTCCTTTGTCCATGAACGGTTCCATGAGCTTCATCACCACATTTCAGATGGTCTCTTCTCGGTGGGGCGACTGGGGTCTTTGCCAAGATCTGGGATGACATTGCACACATACTTTGATTTGAGTCACATGCCACCCAGAACTTGATGCCAAACTTCTCACGTTTCGTTGCAGAGTACTGCAGGAAAACAGCAGCGAGTCTTTGTGGGAAAGAGTTGTTCATCGACGGTGACATGCCTGCCTGGGTTGTAGGATGAGATGCAGTTGGCAACGAAAGACCCCAAACATCAGAGATCGCTGCAAACCTGTCTGTCCGGACTCGTTCACTGCGTGTGGTTCATGTCATCAAAGCGGAGGGTGTCGCATGATGTCTTGGAAGCGGTGTTCGGGCCATAATACTGCTGATCAGAGGGTGTCCCAGTTTTCGCTGACCACGCATCTTGCAGCGATGGACGTTTGATCACCCGCGCAAGAGGATGATGGCAATGAACGCCATTAGCTCACAGAGGCCATGAACCAGTTCTCATGCTGTTTCTCACGTCCATGCTGAACAGTCCACCTCCTGAATCGTCTGAAGCATGTCCAGAGTGATGAAACGGGAAGCTCTGTGAGCGGCCGGACACCGTTCTCCTCACCAAAGCTGTTGCTCTCCATCTGCGGCGTAGGGTTGAATTCAGTGTGGTGGAGAGGAGTCCCGAGCTGTTCTTCACGCCACATGGTGCCATCTTTTGCCCTCATCTTCTGCCCGGTGTGCATTTCCGAACGGCCTTTCTTTTTAGGTGGGGATGAAACCTCCTCATCTGTAGAGTGGAAGTATTTTTTTTTTAGATGTGAGCCATAAGATTTCCAAATCCATTTGAATTATAATTCCAAAACATCTGAACTTTTACAGGGTTAACAAATAATTTAGGTTTTAATTTTTCCCTAAACACAACTCCCATAATAAGCAAATAAACATAGGATGTTTGGGAACTCTTACCAGAAGACACTTCAGAGTCAGACTCCAGCTGTAAGTCGATGTCTTCTCCATCTGAGTCGCAGGGATTCAGTTGGTTCAGGATCGTGTCCAAAAGCTGCTGAGTGCTGTCGAGGCTCGACATCTTTGCTTCTTTAGTAACAGCAGTAGAGGACTAAGCCAGTGGCTAGAAGGCGTGAGCCAGCTGTTTATCCATTTGGTTCCCAGTCACACTCAATGTTCCACTCCCACCACATTTACAAATGAAAGAAGGTGATGAGCCGAGTCACTACTCACTAGGGGTAAGAAAACCCTGGGTTTTCTCGTATTAGAAGTTTTCTAAAGGGAGAAACGTCTGAGCACAGTCTCCAGAGCAGGAGCTGGAGCGTTTCATGTAGAAAAGCCCTCATTAGAAACATCACAGTGGTGACAGCAAAAAAGACCCACCCCTCAGTGAGACGGGCTCTGAGAATGGGTTCTTTTAGTGAGTCGAGCAGTGAGAAGTGATTCATCTGGACGAACTGATGAACCAACTCTTTCAGAGGAACAGTTATAAGAGTATGAGTATGTTTATTGAAAGTGTTTGAAGGATCCAACCCCTTCGGGTGAGACTGGTCATTACAATCAAATCTTTTTTCGTCTTTAGTGACATAAATCCAAAGAGCTGACTGTTTTTATGAGTTGAGCTCCGAGAACCGACTCTCTGGCCCGTCACCTGAACGCACCGTGGAAGCGGAACGTGATGACGTCGTCTGCTGGCAGGCGCAGTAGCGTGCAGAGTTCATCACTGATCGCCAAACGCATGGAGCGGACACGCAGCAGCAACTCGTGAAACAGGCGTGTCTGTGTGGGTGCATTGTGAGTGTGTGTTGTGTGTGTGTGTGTTGTCTGTGTGCGTCCACAGGGCGTGTTTTCTCCTCTCTCCGGTTCTGTGCGGCTAATCAAGCTACAGAGGACCGCTCCGTGCTCTGGGTAAGAACTGCCGACGAGTCCGAGTCCAGAGTCGTTCTGTGTTTTTTCTTTGTCCACGTTCGGAGTTCGAAAAAACAGCACTTTGTGTTTATTCTCCATTTATAAACGCGTTCATTGAACAGCACGCAGCGACTGGAGCAGAGCGCGTGCACCGCGACCAGCGCGAGCACCATAGCATAGTTTCTAAACATTATTCACTCCTTTGCGCTTCACTGTTTCTCTTTAAAAACTAACACACAACCACCGAAAGTCCGTTTTCTTACAGAAAAACTCCACCGGGGCTGTTATTTCTGGGATATTAGTCACGATATGCAGTGTTTTTAACACTATTTTTCACTACACGATATCTGGATAATATCATCGTATTAGACTGTATGATGAATTGCAGGGCACAGTTTTTCCTCAGAATGGTTGTGTTTGTCCATTCTATGTCAGGTTTCATGAATGAATGACACCAAATGTTCTTCTGTGATATTCATGTTGGGTAATCGTGATATATTGTGCAGCCCGGTTTGTCACGATAATTTTGTTCATTGACCGAGTTGTTACAATATTACATCAAACCGGACAGACATCAGCTATGTATTTCTTCTGATGTGTTTGTAATCTATGAATGCTCAGTAATGACAGTGTAGGGTCCTTTTACCGGGTCCATTACAACCAAATGTTTCTATTAGGATGAGCCATGAGAACTGATTCTCTTCATAGATACTGGTCCACAGGATTTTGGGAGTACTGTCTTAATGCTGAAGCTCTTCACTTTTAGCTTATGTATCATAGCTTTCACAGTTTGCTGGAACATCCAGTGGTTTAACACAACCAAAAGTTTTAGTTTTCACTGTAGATGAGGACTCCACATCTGTGCCTTCGGTCACTGCGTGTTCGGACTGGAGCCCTCCTCTTCTAAAGTCTACACTGCTTTCTCCTCCAGTGGTCGGGGTGCAGCCTGCAGGCCTCAGGATGCAGCAGGAGGAGGAGGAGGAGGCCCGCAGCTTCCTGCGAAGGTTCCTGGAGGAGTTCCCTGCAGCTCTGGAGGACGGTGGTCCACTGCCGGTCAGCCCGCTGAGCCGCAGGGTCTCCCTGGAGGAGCTGCAGGGGGAGAGCCTGGAGCTGGGCCTCAGACTGCTGGCTGCCAGGTGGGTCTGAGATTCTAATACACCTATTAAACTCTTGTTCACCTGTGAAAGTCACCAAATGTCTCACTAAAACATAAGTTTTAGAGATGCAGGATCTGCTTCTTTGTGGTACAGATTCAAAAGGGGCTCGAAGTCGTTCTTTTGTTCGTACTTGAGGAGGAAGTGATGATCACACGTTGGCTGATAATAAACTTTACTCTCAGGGTTCATTCTCATTGTGCATGTTTGAGTTTTCAGGATTATCACAGCTATTTAAAGACGTTAAGGCTAAATCATGCTGTTTTGAGAAGAGTTGCCGCCTGCTGTTTACTCTTTCCGCCCAGCTAAGAGTGCACGTGCTCGTGCACATGCGGTTGCATTCCTCACATTCCCGACAGCTCGGCTCTTGTCTGATGCTGCACTGCAGAACCGAGCTCGACTCGAGGTTCGTGGAGGTGACCTGAAGGTCTGGCTGAGCCGCAGCAGGTCCAGCAGAGCGACGGCTTGAACAGAACCACTGAAACCAGCGAGCGCAGCTGCAGGTGGTCTGGCAACGCAGCTGCAGGTGGTCTGGCAACGCAGCCGCAGGTGGTCTGGCAACGCAGCAGCAGCCGGAGCAAACCTGACGCAGGCAGCAGGGCTCGCTGAATAGAATTAGCAAGTTCAGCTGAACAGCGGTAGAATAGAAGGTTTGGGCCTTGTGTGTGTGTGTCTGTGTCTGGGTGTGTGTCTGTGTCTGTGTCTGTGTGTGCGCGCAGGTATTTCCTGTCAGGAAGAGTTCACTTCCTGTCTGCACAAACACAATAGCTGCTCCTACTTCCCGTTTCCTCCATCAGAGTAACACCGTTGCTCCGTTGTCACTGTTGGAACTTGATGCAACTAAAAAGTGTTGTATATATGTGTAATGTACTGTAGATAAACTTGTGTGTGTGTGTGTGCTGTGGTTGTGTGTGTGTGTGTGTGTGTGTGTGTGTGTGGTGTGTGTGTGTGTGTGTGTGTGTGTGTGTGTGTGTGTGTGTGTGTGTGTGTGTGTGTGTGCAGAGAGCTCCTGCTGCTGTCAGTGCCCTCTTGTGCCAGGCAGCGTTCAGTCAGCTGCTGCAGGACGACCTTTCACCTTTCCACTGTCAGCAGGAGGTCACTGAGGGGGAGGAGCCTGTGGTCTGTGAGTGACACACACACACACACACACACACACACACACACACACACACACACACACACACGTAAAATCAAGCAGTTGTGGTACGCAAACACAGGCACACAAAAATACACATGCACATGATCAGGTGATGCGTGGAACCCTTCAGAAGGCAAAAAGTTTTATCAACAGTGCAGCAAACGACACGCCGCTGTGTTTGCTTTCCATTTATCTTTTTCACATTGCATGAGTGAAACACGACTGTAACATCATGTGTGTTAGTGGGATGCACAACTCAATTTGAGAAAAGATCAGGCCTGAAATTTCACTGTATTTCACCGTGATGGCTGAAGAGCTCTCTGCACGGGGAGCTCAGCTGGTTGAAGAGCCCAACTCAGTCCAGAAGAGAGAGAGAGATCTCTCTTCATCTCTCTTCACTTCGAGATAAGCTCGAATTAAATGCTTCAACATATATTGTTTTGCCAGAATAATGCGGTTCTGCAGCTCTTTCCAGTAGTAACCGGTGTAAACACACACTGATCGGCACCGGCCACAGTTCTGTTTCTCATGAAGTGAATTCTAATGCTAAGAAATCCAAGCTTTCATTGTGTTCTTTGGGTGTTTTGTAGTCACTGACTCAAACTCGACAGAAGGTATCGTCTCATGTAGTTTCTGCAGCAGGTCTCTGAGAGCAGGCAGAACTCGGCGCAACACCGGAGGATGTCGCATGTGAGAAAAACATGTGAGCAAGCTGTAAAGAACTTAAGGATTCTGAGTGAACTGTTGCGGCGTTTCCACCAAGATAAAACTAAATGCTTATGAATATAAGGTCCTGTGCACAACAAGGGGTCGTCAACATAGGGTCCTGCCTTCAAACTGTCTGGATTTGTAAAATACACCTTTCTGACTGACAGCTTAGTTTCCAAACATACGGCTCCAATCTATCACGTTTGAACATAATCCTAGAATTCAAGGGATTTTATGGAGGAGTTGTTCTCTTTGTCGTTGTCGGCCATTGCTCCTTGCCTACAGGAGCAAAGTTTCACACCCAACGTCTCAGCTTGAGTATTTTTCTGAGGAAAAGAAGAAACATAGAAGAAATGACAGATGGCAAAAGTTCAAGTTGTCTACAATGAAACATCAGAAGCTCTCGACTGTTGTACATTTGGAACTATTCTAAAGAGCTGAAATCCACATACATCCAGTAATTCAGGCCATGAAGTGGTCTAAATAAACTAAACGTGGCTTTCTCATTCCTCATTTACAGCTTTAGAAAACAAACGAAAGCTCAAATGTTTTCATAAACTGCAGTAAGATCTTTTAAGTTTGCAGATTTCTATGAAATGAGAATAAAAATGATACAAGTGACCTGAACTGGTGAATAAAGCCACATGTCTTTGTCGCCCTCTTGTGGCTGATTGTAGAAACTGTTTGTTTATCACTTATGATTGCATGAATGAGGTTTATTGTTTGTTTACTTGTTCTAAAAGTGATCAGACATTGTTTCAGTCCTCCATCCTGTGTAAAACAGATTCGTCTTGTGTTTGCTCAGTGCTGGAGTCGGACTCGGTCCAGCGTCTCTTCCTCAACAAGCTGACTGAGGTGGTGAAGACGTGGCATCAGCGCCTCCCCCGCTGCCCCGCACTCCCCTGTCCACCGCCGCTCCGTGCACGCCATCAAGAACACAGGAGGAGATGGAGGACAGACACGTGATGCTGGCTGAGTTCAACCAGCTGTTCGGGAAGCAGGTAGCGGAAAGTGGAGGTGGGCGGAGGCGAGCTGTCCGGGGCCTTCCTCAGACGTCTGGCCGTGTGTGCTGCAGGACGCGTGCGCGGGCCTTCTACGCCGTGTTTGACGGCCACGGGGCGTGGACGCCGCCTCGTTCGGAGCCGCTCACCTCCACGTGGCGCTGAGTTCGGCAGGAGACGCTGCAGAGCGACCCGGGCCGCCGCCTTCAGAGCCGCCTTCAAACACACCGACGAGATGTTCCGAGAAAAGCCAAGAGAGAGGTAGAGCTGTCATTCACGAGTCCCTGAAGGCACCGCCAGCAGCTGAGACACTGGAGCAGAGGCGGGTTTCAACCATGTCCGTCTGTCCGCAGCGTCTCCGGAGCGGCCAGCACCACCGTGGGCGGCTCTGTTTCAGGGACAGGACCTGCCGGTGTCCTGGCTCGCGGGACTCTCAGGCTCTGCTGGTCCGGCGTGGCCTGGAGGTCCCCTGATGGACCCCCACAAGCCAGAGCGAGAGGTGAGGGTGAGCACCCGGCGCCCCCCGCTGGCCCGGCGCTCTCCTGAGTGTCGGTGTGTCCCGCAGGACGAGAAGCAGCGGATCGAGGACATGGGGGGGGCTGCGTGACCTTCTGGGCTGCTGGAGGGTCAACGGGACGTACGCCGTGTCCAGAGCCATCGGTGAGCCGTCGCACTCGCACCCCCGCTGCCTCTCACCACACGTGAGCAGCCCCGCCGGCCCTGATGATGCCTCCTCCCTGCTCCAGGCGACTTCGATCAGAAGCCCTACGTGTCGTCGGAGGCCGACTGCTCCACGCTGCGGCTGCAGGGCGACGAGGACTACCTGCTGCTGGCCTGCGACGGCTTCTTCGACGCCGTCAAGCCCTCCGAGGTCCCGGACCTGGTCCTGAGAGCGCTGCGGCGGACCCCGGACCCCGACGAGGACGGGGACGCCCCCGCCACGGGGGCTGACGTGGCTCAACGGCTGGTCGCTCACGCCAAAGCGGCCGGCTCCAGCGACAACATCACCGTCATGGTGGTGTTCCTGAAAGCACCGGAGCAGCTGCTGGAAGCCCACTGCGTCACCGCGCCGCAGGACTCCCAGCATGCACTGCAGCAGTGAGGGAGGAAGACCAGGAGGATCAGACATCAGTGTGCCAAGCTACTGCCTGACTCAGCATTTCTCCACCTGTCCCCAGGTGCTCCTTTAAAGTGTGTGTGTGTGTGTGTGTGTGTGTGTGTGTGTATAATGTCAGTATTTCCTTCTCATTACAGTTTTTTTGTTTGAAAAACCTAACCAGTTCTAATTTAAATATTTTAATGAATTTGTTTTTTAAAATGTGACCACATGGAGAAAAGTGTCAGTATTTCCTAAAGCTATGAAACTCCTTTTTTTTTTCTTAGAAATGGAACTTTGAAACAGTTCTAATAGAATAGGTGGGAAAGCTATTTAAAATTAGAAGCTGACTTGTGAAATGTAATCATGACAGACTGTTTTATTTAAATCAGTGGAGAAACTTCACCAACTTTTCCTTCAAATTTTAAGTGTCCTTTAAAAAAAAAAAACAAAGAAGATATTTTAGCATCTTCCTCTTTATTGAACCCCAAGTCAAGCTCCAAGAGGGGGCGGGGCTTAATCTTTCAGCCAAACACATGGTGTGGACTTGATATCCATGCCTGTCAATCATATCTTGGGACACGCCCCCCTCTTGGCAAATCTGGACATAATCCACACTTCAGATCCATCAAAAGGGCAGGGGTGGACGCAAAACTACAAGTCTGATATTAAAGGAGGAATTTAGAGACGGGAGGATAAAAGAAATAGTGAAAATCTCTGCTTCAGCAAATAGATCGTTTGTTTCTGTCCCAACTTCTTTTGTAATTGGCCAAGCGTCACACTGACCGTGTTCAGATTGGATCGGTGAGACGAGCCAGTGAACGCGAAGTAACTCAAACCACCTGGTTAAAAAAGTAACTGATACTGATGTTACTCACAGCATGTCTACATCGATCCAGGATGGAAGACATAACAGTTTCTCAGTTGATTTTACTCTCCAGGGGATTATAAACGTTAAGGTTGGTATTAACCCTTTAACTACTGCTCGTTTAATGTATTTAAATAAAAAAAAAAATAGTATTAACAGACTTTTTATGAGCATTAAACCAGAAATAAAGAAGACAATTAACATTTAAGCATAATGGATCAATTTCTACTGGAGATGTGTGGAAGTTACCTATAATGGTCCAAGAGTGGGAAAAATTGTGGCCCAAGGCCTCAAATTACGAATGAGAAGTGATTGAAGTTGAGACACATGAGGAGAGGTAGATTACATTTTTTGTGGTGTGAATCTTGCGCCGCAGATCCATCGCTGGACGGTTCATTCCAGTTCAAGGATCAACAAACAGTGTTTTCCTCCGCAGCTGCACTGCGCCTGCTTTATTTAAACCCCTCATTCCTGTTTAACAGATTTGTTTTTACCATGTGGAGAAGGTCTTAAAGCTCAGACTCCGAGATGGAGTCATGTGGCTCCCATGATGCTTTGCAGTTTGTCTTAAAAAAAAAAAATAAAGGTGTTGACATTTCAATCCATCAGTTTGACTCGTGTTGGTATTTGGTTAAAAAGAGGCGTGAGACGGTGATCACATCATTTATTCATTCAAACTGAAATCGTTCACGTCATGTTGTGCTTCTGAGCAGGGCACTAAAAACTAAACTGTCCCGGGCTCGGGTTAGAAACCAGAAAGACAAAGCGAAAAGGTGATTTTTGATTTCCGGTTTGATCTGAACTTTTCTAGGATTAAAACACACTTAAACAGAAAACAAAAAGGAAAAACTCATTCACAGCTCCCGGTTTTCAGGTCTGAAAGGTTCAAACATCTTAATAAAAACAAAAAGTCAAAGCACAGAAGTTTCCAGAGTCCTCGATTATTAAAACAAACAAATTGCATCACTTAATCAACATTCACTTTCATTTTCCACATATTTTCCATAAATAATGTCTACATATTTCTACAGTTTTGCATCATTTCAGATTAAATGTATTTCCTCAATGGCCAAAAACAGGATTGTAGTATTTTGTTTTTCCTGCCGCGACCTCGTCCAGTGAAAGTGGGTTTGTTCTAATTCTGCAGCAAATAGAAATGCTGGATTTTCTAAGGCCCGACCCTCTGTGGGTTTTCCATTAATCTGTTATATGAAGACATTTTATATTTCAATCATTTTTTGTAATCCACCTGTTTGAATTGTAACTGTCTTGACCTTTAAAAAAAACCTTTTTCTTGTCATTTTACCAAATTTACTTCATATAACTTTTTCTCTGAATCACTTTTGTATTTTTATTGTCGTACTGTTTTTGCTTGACTTCTTAAACGCCTTTTTTAATTGTAATTTACCATCTTTATCTTACGAAACTTAAACAAAAACCCCCCAGCGAAACGAGTGTAAAAAACAAAACATCTTCATATCAAAGTGATTAGGAGGAAAAAAAAAAAGGAATCAAAGTTTTTAATCCAGCCATTTGGTTGATTTGACCTTTTAAAAGCCTTTTTCCTTGTCCTGTTGTCGCTTTTCCTGCTCAGTTTTAAACTTTATCGTCTGTCTGAAGCTGATTTCTGGGAATGTTGATGTGGCTGCAGTGAGTTTCCAGTCGGAGCCTTCATGAGGAGAACAATGCCTCAGAGTGGAGTGTTTTCCCAGCTGCCTCACCTCCACTGAAAGCTCAAAGACAAAATCTAAAATGTATTTATTTTATTTTGTTTATTGGACGCAGCGTTTGAGGCGGTTTCCCTGCAGAGCGGGTCGCGGTCCTGAGAGGACGGTCACAGCCGTCGTGCCGCTGCAGCAGATCGCTGCCCGGCCGGTATGAAGACGCCCTCCATGGCGCGCCACCAGTTGTGCTGGTTGGGGGGCGTCATGCAGTGCACCTCGCGCATGACCCGGATGGGGTGTCCGTACTGTTCGCAGTCACGCTCAGGAAGACGGTCTGGTGCACGTGCTTGAAGCGCACGGCCTCGTCGCGCTCCCGTGCACGCGTCGCACTGCACCGTCCACACGTCCAGGTCGTCGCCCTCGCCGTGCTCGCCGAAGGCGCTGACCTCCTGCAGGGGGGTCAGGGGAAAGTCTTTTAGAAATCGGATTAAATCAAACAATCCAAATTATAATAATAAAAAAAATGAAAAATTGAGAACATGAAATTGTTTTGAAAATGATGACAATTGTTGAATTTTACTATAAAAATTTATAGTAAAATAAAGAAATAAAACATTCAAATAAACATAATTCAATTAAAGTAAATAAAACTTAAAATGTTTTTCTTTAATTTTTTTTAGAGTTTTTTTTTTAGGTTTTTAATTTAATTAAATAAAATCAACCAAAGTTAAAAATTTAAAGTGCATTACTTTAATTTTAAATCAAACCACAATTCAAGATTAAAAGTAGCTTAAAATATAAATAAAATTACTTAAAATCTGAAACTTTTTTTTAAAAAAAGGTTAAAGATCTTTACTGAAGTAGAGGTTCACATTTAATTTAGTATATTACAACAAAATAATGAACAGACATCCTGACAACAAACACCTTTTTTGTTTGTTTTTAGCCACTTTCTTGTTTCTTATTCTTTATATTTTGATCTGTGTAATCTGGATTATCTCAGAGAAGAATAATTTTCATGTGACTTGAATAACCATGTCCAGTTTAAAAATGATAATTATGACAGGATGATAAAATCTGATCCTGAGAAGCTTTAAAAGAAAACTCCTTTTTACAGCTGAAATATGTTTTCCCATTGAAAAGGAAAAATCTTTAAAGTCAAATAGAAGCAGGAAACGTGCGTGCGTGCGTGCTGACCTGGTTGTTGGACAGCGGGGAGCTGAAGTGGTGTGTGTGCAGGTTGCGTCCCGTCTTCATGTGTGTGATCCGGACCGCCTGGCCGCACTTGATGGCCACGCCGCGCTGACAGGGACGGTTCGGCTTCCCGCGGATCTGCCAGTAGCTGTTGGCGTCGTCGGCGTTCTCCACGCCGGTAACAGACTGCTGCCCACTGCCTACACACACACACACACACACACACACACGTCTGGTTAGTGGTGAGCGTTAGGATGCAGGCGGGCCCTTCTGGTCCTGAAGGCCTGGATGTGATCCAGACTGTTAACCCAGTTCTCTGGGTTAGCAGTATCAGCTACTGGCCCTCAATCCATAACCAACGAACCAGGGGCTCAGTCCTTTCTCCTTTCTTTAGCTTCAGTTCAACAGATGTTTATTTTCACATCGAGGTCTGAATTCGAGTCTCAAGGTCTGGGAAGTTTACTGGTGACTAGTTGGTTAAATATTTTGTTTTCGTTTCAGAGAAGTTGTGCGTTTACATGGCAATGTTTTGAAAACTGTCTGTTTCCACAAATCTGACAAACGATGTAGTGCAGCAGCAGCGTTTTAGAAAAGTCACATTGTCCCCCGTATTGACACCACGTGTGTGATTTTATGACAACAACTGTTGGCCAGGCATGAAAGCTACATCATTTACAGCATATCAGCCTCTGCCAAACTGTTCTGAAATGAAAATGCCGAAACAATATGTTTTCACTTGAAATGGGGCCTCAGCCTGCAAATGACACTTCAGGGACGCAGACACTCGACACTTAGACCTTTCATAACTTCTAACTGGTTTGAAGCATCAAACACATCACGAATGACCTGATCCACCCACAGCAGGAGGGAGAATTTCTACCTTGTCAATAATGTGGTGTTACTTCAGATTAGATAGAGTAAATCTGTGGTTTATTGAAATCTGGCATAAACCTCCCCTAATGGAACTTGGGGGGGGTCTTTGTCCAGGGTCAGGGATCCCTTTGTCCAGCATGAATGTAATGTATTCTTTCAAAAACAAATCCTATCGTATAAAAATATTAAACATAAAGAAATGTGCTCATGAAACACTAATGTTGCTGACCAATATCTACACTATTCATGTAATCTTAGGGTGAAAGTGCTGCCAAACTGCGTTGACGAAAATGGCATTTTTAAGTCAACTGC
The DNA here is from genome assembly GCF_902148845.1 of Salarias fasciatus. NCBI lineage: Eukaryota > Metazoa > Chordata > Actinopteri > Blenniiformes > Blenniidae > Salarias > Salarias fasciatus. The sequence goes on from NC_043756.1 coordinate 29,470,457, forward strand.
GACTTGAGCGAAATCACAGCCACGAGTGATCATTTTATTTTCTTTATACATTTAAAACAAATTATCTCATATATCGGCGAGAAAAAACACCTTTAATACCATCAGTTTAGTTGAAATATTGAGTTGAAGCAGTAGTTCACCCGACATCCTCCACCTCGCAGGAAGCTGCGCTGGCAGGCGGATGTGAATGGACATGCTTCATGTAAATACAGATTCACGAGCAGACGTAAGACATTAGACTCCTTCTGTACACGCCGAATGGAGAATTAAACTTCACAGAGTGTCAGCATGGGGTTTGGATTCACTTGAAGAATAAGAAATAAGAAATGTACCAGTAAAGGCTTTAAAATGCGAGATTTATCAAGGGAGTTCGACACGCGGGGATTTGAAAGGGAGCAGGTGGGAAGAGGAGAGGCATGCGGTGTTTGGGAGCGATGCTGCGGGCGTGAAGTGTCCGGGTGTTGGATTAGAAGGTCGGGGTGCGGGTGCGAAGCGTCCGGGTGTCAGACGGACTCACCTGAGCCGTATTTGACGTCGTGGGAGTGCAGGCGGACGTTGTGACGGGTGTTGAGCAGTTTAACCAGCGAGCCGCACGTCACGTAGCTGAGCTCCGTGTCCCGGGCGTCACAGCCGGTCCCGAGCACGAGGAGGAGCAGCGGGAGCAGCGGGAGGACCGAGCCCCGGGCCGAACGCATCACCTCCATCTCCGGCTCTCTCAGCTCATAACAGCGGCGGAGGCGACGCGGACAGCGGCTCATACACACGCCTGCAAATGCTGCGCCGCTCCGGACCAATCAGAGCCTGACAAGTCCGAAACGCGGAACGAATGGCGGCTCCTGATTTGCCAGAATGTTATTACGTAATAACCATATTCTGTGCGATTGCATTCTATTCCATTGTACAATCAGACAGGTTTGACTAGATGATACTCAAGAACAGATCCCCGGACTGAAGAAATTAGTAGACAAATAAGGAAAATATATCTACACGTTATATTCAATGCACTATGATGAACCATGAGCGCCCCTGAACGCACCGCGATACTCCTGAATGCACAATGAGCGCACCTGAACGTACCATGAGCACACCTGCTGGACGCACCTGAACATTATTTATGTATGTTTTTATTCTCTGATTCACATTTCCAGGTTTTACAAGCTGTTACTCCAGTTGACCTGGGCAGTGTACCACTTGGGGTCAAAGAAATTAGGAATCAAATTAAGAAATGCATCTATGATTCTTGTAATATTTTTTTCATTTAATTTTGAAAAGTAGCTTTCATACTGCAGTTCATAACTGTGAGGCTGAAAACTTTTCCACTTTGCCTGAACATCAGCACTGTGTTTAACGAACTACCACAAGAAGAAGAAGAAAGTACATTTTATTATTGGTCTCCTTGGGTTAAATGACATCTCTGCACACCAGGTGACCTTGGTGTGCAGAGATCTGTTTAGAATTATTTCAATGTGTGAGATTCCATTATAAACAAACATACTTCTTGGTCGAAAAAAATAAAACCCCACAAGACTTTTCTGTAATTTTTGTCATTTTAATAGGAAAAAAAGAAACATTTGAACTGTTTTTTTGCAGCCATACATTACAAAAGGCTACAAAAATACATTCGAGTTTTGTGACTAAGGTCATTAAACACACACTTCTTCACACACATTTCACGTTTTGAAAAAAAAAAAAGTTTTCCCAAACAATGCAAAATAGCATTCAAGCAAAGGAGGGTTAAAAATAAGCTACAAATGAAAACGGAAACGTGCCAGGAAATCAGACAATTAACAATACTGCCACAGGGAGGCAGTGTAACACCTGAGTTTTAGTTTTGAGATGTCTGGAATTCAGGTTTTATTCTTGAAAACTGTTCCAGAAGTGTGTTTCTCAATTAATTTTGGGGTTTTTGACTTTCATAGTCACTGCACAATGAGATTAATTTGTTACCCTCTGACAATATCATTTCTGCAATCGACGAAGGTCAAGCAGGCTTTTGTGTCTTATCTGGAGAAGTGTCGTCCTCCTGGTCTGTAGAACACAACCATAGGAAGTGTTTGCTGTCATAGACAGTCAGGGATTTTCTATTGATTATCAAGCAGAGCATGAATAATTTGCAGTATGTCAGTTTTTTGTTCAAATGTAAATAAAAGCTAATTTTCCCCCCACAATGGTGCTTCTGTAAATCATCTTGAATGAATGAAAGATGAATAAAAGAAAAACTGAATCAAAGTAACTTTAAGCCAACATGTGCCTCAACTATGACCAGTGTTGGACAAGATACTTTTAAAAGTAACAAGTTATAATTACTAGTTACTTCTTCAAAACGTTACTTAGTTACTGAGTTACAGTATTTTAAAAGTAACTAATTACTAGGCAAAGTCAGTATTGCATTAAATAAAAAAATGCATGTTTAAATATGTCAAACATTTTGGATCCCCTTCTCAATGAAACTTTAAGATACATGTTCAATTGTTTATTATAATATAATTATTTATTATAATCTGAAATAATTGGACACTTGACATAGCAAATTACAAACAGGAATTTGTAATTACTGTACATTATTCAAATGTTGCTGTGTGATAATATGAGAGAAGACACCAGTCAAACTTGATTTGGAACTGTCGATAGCATTTCTACAGTTCAAACACAATAGATGTCTGTTCTTTCATTTAAAAGCTGCCTTCAAATGATCAGGGCTCTATGGATGTGTTTCTGTCACGTTACACACTTTGCACCAATATGGTTCCTTCTTTCTTTATGATGACGTAATTTAGAACGTTCCTGACTGAGGAGCTCGCAACAATGTATCGATTTAAATGACGTCAGCATCTGATTTGACCTACATATGCAAATGCGATATGCAAATCAGGACTACAGGAGAGAGAGAGAGAGAGGAGGAGGAGCAGAGAGAGAGAGCGAGAGGAGAGACGAGATGCGAGAGACGAGAGAGAGAGAGGGAGCAGAGAGAGAGAGAGAGAGAGACAGTGTGAATGCATCCACAGGGCTCCATGAAAACGACTCAAAACTATGTAGTACATGTGCCAGGCTTTGAGGTGGCGGCTCAAACTGTGTCTCAGAATACACTAAGAATGGAGGCGAAACTCCTGCATTTCTTTAAACAGCATAGAGAGCAAGCGAGAGCCTGGTCCACCTCCACATTAAAATAGTCCGTTATAGCTCCACCTGCTCTGGGTCTGGAGGATATTGTTGATTTTTTTTTTTTCATTATTAATATTTTTTTATGTTTATGTGGCTTTAGAAAGGGTTAAAACAAATAAAACTAGCGTAATTAATTAAAACTAATAAATAAAAAAAAGTCAGGATTGAGCGCACAGTTTGCACTACCAGTTTACATCAATTTTCAATCTAAGACCTTAAATATTCTATTTATTTCAGTAAGTGACATGTCAGGGTTCAAACAGTAAGATCATGATTCTTGTTTTAAATGTGTACATGGAAAATGACAGTGAGAAAGGGAGTAGTCTTCTCCTTTACCAATCACTTCCTGAGATCTGCAGGCCGTGAACGCACCATGAGCATGTCATGAACGCATCGGGAGCGCGCCTGGATGCACTGAACGCGGCGCGGCGCGCGGTGACGTGACCGGTCTGACGGGACAGGTGAGTTTGGAGGCTCTCAGGTAACCTTTCCGCGGCGAGTCGCTGCTGGGCGGCCCGGCTGAGCGTGCACCGGTGTGGGAGGACAGAAAGAGGCTGCCAGGCGGAGGAAACACGGAGGCACTTCAGCAGGTGAGTCCACTCAAAGCTCCGCTCACTACTCTCACACTGACCGAAAAATAAAATACAAAAACAGCGCGAACTTCTCTGAGAAGAACCCAAAATCACCGAGCAGCTTTGAACCTAAACGGTGTTGTTGCTTTCTCTTTAATTACCTTCATCATGCAGTGTTTTCACATCAGGTGACTGGAGTCACTTCACCAGCAGACTGGTTTGCTTGCTTTGCTTTAAAACACACAGTTGTTTTTTTATGCCCCGAAGCTTCATCAGAGTTCAGAACAGACTTTAATAAAAGCCCACTGGTTTCAGGAGAGACACAGTCCACTTTTATCTGTTTCCCTCTGTGTAAGTACAGTGTTTAAAAAGAGGAAGCTTACATTGACCTGAAAACTCTTTGTGATGTGTGTGTGCGTGTGTGTGCGCGTGTGTGTGTGTGTGTGTGTGTGTGTGTCTGTGTGTGTCCTGTGATAGACTGCTCACCTGTCCATCATATTCGCTTTAACCAAATGGATCAAGGAAGTCCAACATAGGACCGGCAGTCCAGAATCGGCCCACCAAAGAGTCGATTAGGCCAAATGTGTGAACTTAGATTTGAAAAAAGGAACCGTTTATCCACTGCAGATTGAACCATTTCAGTAAGAGCTGTGGACATAAACATGATCCCTTTGTTCGTGCTGGTGATGCAGCATTAACACACTATGAGGGAGGATTTCTAAAAATGTACTCAAAGCTGCAGAAAAGCCAAAACAAGGACAAAGTCAAACCCTGCATTTGTAGTCGGAGCAAAATATAAAGTTATATATTTTCAGCTTTTTCCAGGTTTTATGAAAGAATATTTCAATAGATGTTGCCGTATTCATGCTTTGTTGCTCTGAAAGAAAGATGAAACATCTGAAATTGTGGTTGTTTATACTTGAGTATGCTGTGATTTTGCTCGTCTGTCCCACATCCGATCGAATTGTGTGATTGTTTGTTTTGTGGTTCTTCCAGTGAGCAGAGAGTCCTGGTCTCCATGTCTTCAGGAGCAGCTGGTTCCGTCTCCAGGTTCGACCGGGTCAGGGAGTTCCCAATCTATGACCAGGTCCCTGCGGGCTCCCTGGGGCGGGGCTCGGACTTCTTCCCGCCTCCACCCCCACCCAACCTGCAGGGGACGGTGCCGGCAGTCAGCCTGGACCCCCTCCCTCCACCCCCTCTGCCCGAGCATCCGGCTGTTGGGCCAGAGTCCTTCTACCCCCCCAGTGACGATGAGCCGGTGGAACCCGACACTGATGCCATGGACATCAAACCGGTCCGCCGCTTTATCCCAGACTCAGTCAAGAACTTTTTCCGTGGCAACAGCGGCAACCGTGGCAGCAACGGTTGGTCCGCTCCTTCTTCTCAGTCCCCCGCTCCCTCGTCCACGAAGGGCGCCACCACAGGAGGAATCCCCTGCTCCCCGCCTCACTCGGCCCCCCCGTCCCCGTCCCTTCCTGGGTCGTATCGGGACCCTTATGGAGGCTCTGGGGGCAGCTACACATCCCAAAAGGAGAGAGACGCTCTGCTGCTGGGCGCCGAAGCCCTGGACTCCGCCTCTGCTGTGCCCACCAACCTGTCGGCGCAGACGTACCAGGAGAAGGTGGAGGAGTACCACCAGCGCTACGCCTACATGAAGTCGTGGGCGGGGCTTCTGAGGATCCTGGGCGGTGTGCAGCTGCTGCTTGGCGGCGCCGTGTTTGCCTGCGTCTGTGCTTACGTCCACAAGGACAATGAGTGGTTCAACATGTATGGGTACTCCCAGCCGCAGCTGTATGGAGGACTGGGCGGGGGCGTGGGCGGGTATGGGGGCAGTTACTACTCCGGCCCCAAGACGCCCTTCGTGCTGGTGGTGGCCGGCGTGGCGTGGATAGTGACCGTCATTCTGGTGGTTCTTGGCATGACCCTCTACTACAGAGCCATCCTCCTGGACTCGTCCTGGTGGCCCCTCACCGAGTGCTGCATCAACCTGGTGCTGGCTGTGCTGTACCTGTCAGCGGGGGTGGTCTACGTCAGGGACACCAATCGGGGGGGCCTCTGTAACACGCCAGTCTTCAATAACGGGGTGAACGGAGCCTTCTGTCGCACCGAAGCTGGCCAGACGGCGGCCATCGTCTTCATCTTCATCAACATGGTGCTGTACTTCATCAGCGCCGCAGTCTGCTTGAAGCTGTGGAGGCACGAGGCGGCTCGGATGAGGAGGGAGGGGCTCGCATATGAGGTCTGACCCTGCGACACCTCAGATTCCTGTTCTATGGCTTCATCTGTTTTAACACAACAACATTTTCAAGTGAAAACAGAAAACCTTGGTTGTGTTCTGGGTGTCTGTTTACATGACATCTCGGCTCAGAGCCGCTTGAAAATGCGACTTTTTGAAAACACTTGAAAACAGCTTTTCTGAAACGCTGCTGCTGTGCGTTTCACACCGTGGCCAAAGTAAATACTCCTCCTGCACATGTGTGAGTAGATGGACGATAACAACAGTGTTTTCCTCCAGTGTCATGACTCCCAGTCCAGACTCTCCTGGGACTTTTGCTTAAGAGTGAAGAGTCACCCTGAAAAGCAGTCCAATTTCATCATCTGTCTATTCGAATGCCTGTTTGCTCCCATGGTTAATTTTTGCGGTGTCTCGCTCTCTGTGGTCATGTGTGTTGTCTCATGACAAACTTAGCCAACACTGCCAACTCATTGCTGAATAATTTTCTTTTCAGTATTTTATTTTCTTAGAAACAGCCATCATGTTAAAACATTGCTTTTCTGAAACAAAAAGACTAAAATGATGTTTTCACTTGGAACGTTGTCATGTAAAGCCCCAGTCCTGGTGCACAGCATCCAGCTCCACTTCTCACATCTGTAGAACAGCTGTGAACACTTCATCTCTGAGCTTGTCGCTTTCTGACAGAAAATCATTCCCACACTAACTTTAGAGATATTTTATCCAAAATTCTGCAGAAATTAAATACTGAATAAAGATATTGAAGCAATGCACGTGTTGCTGTCGAGGGGCTGAATAATGAACAGACTCCCTCCCCTCAGAATTCACTTAGTAGTTTAGATCCTGCATTATCGATAGCCTCGAAGTCCGGATTAAAATTTTCATGCTTCTGTTAAGTTTCTTTCATGCTTGTTTCAATTTTAGGATAAGCTGTTGGTTTCTTCTGTGTCAGTATGTAATTAAAACAGTTTTTCTTCTTCTCACCTCAACAAACCCAGATGAAAACTGTTGAGTCATCAGTCCCACTGTCCATGGTAAATATCCAGACTTTTCATGTTCTCTGACAGCATGTTCCACTTTAAGACCTCCGATCGAGCTAAAGACTTTCACACTATCAACTGTTTGTTGTCCACAGTTGGGTCCAGCCTCCAGAACCTCTGACCCCACTCCGCCCCCCACCCTGCAGCCGGACATCATGGACGCCGCTGCCCACCGAGTCAACGCCACTATGATGACACCGGAGCCAGAGATACTGCGAGGTCACATCCCGGCCGGACACATCCCCAAACCTGTCATCATCGCCGACTACGTGGCGTGAGCGCTCAAACAACTTCATTCTGTTTAGATTTAGATTTTCAGTCGTTTTGATTAAGAATGATGCATAAACACACAAGTACCCCCGTGCCTTGCGTCTACAGAAAGTACCCCAGCATCCGCACAGAGGAGGAGAAGGACCGATACAAGGCCGTGTTCAACGACCAGCACGCCGAATACAAGGAGCTGCACGCTGAGGTTCAGGCCATGGCCAAGAAGTTTGAGGAGATGGACGAGATGATGAAGAACCTTCCCGCACGGCCTTCCAGTCAGATGGTACCAGCGTCCAATTAATGAAAAGAACACGTTTTAAATCATGTAGCATCTCCACCTTAAACTTTTTAGTTACTGATTAGTATCATGAAATCAGCCACTCGGTTATCAGTATCTGACAACTGGACATATGCTTCAACATTGAGCAAACATCCAGATTATAGAGCATCTTCCTCTGTCTTACTGATGGAACTTCAGCTGAATTTAATGAGAATCAGTCATTAGACTGACCCAGTGTTGACAACTCAGGTATATTAGCATCACTGACGCAGGACATACTGAGACAAAATTAAAATAAAGAGCTATTTTTCCAAGTAGTTTCTTTCTTTCTTTTTTTTTTTTGCAGTGACATGTGAAGTAACTGTTTTACTTTATAAACTCAGCTGATTACTTTATAAATCAGTAATCAACTAGTTAGATTAATGACAGGTAACACTTTCTCAACTCTGTTTCTGTTTCAGGAGAAAGAGCGGATCAATAACATTTTGTTGGAATATCAGAGGAAGAAAGCTGTAAGTATTCACTCTAACATTGCATTTAGTGTTGTTCATCTACCTGACCACATAAATAAATAGATACCATTTTTATTTGTACCACTCTTGTGTTGGCTTCATTACAAAAAAGAAAAAAAAGGTAGGAACTGAGCCATCGCTCCGCTGTTCAGAGGGACAGTATAGACGCTTCATTCGTGTCTAATTGTTGATCAAAACCAGGAAGAGCATCAGAACGATTACCAGAAAGTGTTGAGTCACATCTGATGAATGGAGGCATGTCGTCATCGAGTCTCATTGTAAAGATATGTGGAGGGTTGGCTGAGATTACACAGCTGATATCAATCTCACAAATTGTTACAATTTTCTATTAATACATATTTGCTGTTATTTAAATCTTTATATGGACCAAAATTTATAGTTTTTTTTCTCATAATGGTAAAATATGATAGAAACTTATTTTAATAAAGTTTACCACAAAACAAATTCTGGCTCAACAACACAAACAAATTGTAACAAAGGCACTTTTTTCTACAACCAGCTATACAAAAGAGACATGGCATAGATGTGAAAAAAAAGCATATTTCTAGGACTTGAACCAGCTCTGACAAATTCATTTTTGTTCAGGGAAGTGCGGTCATAAACCATTTTGAACATCAAGGCAAAGTTATTTCAGGATATACTGTATATCTCCATGGTCTTATTGTTCACCCCTATCTTTATGTAATATTATTAGCATCCTGTGATTAAATACCTAATTTAATTTTTTTTTTTTTCCCTTGTCCTGTTCGGCAGCTGGGGCGTGCAATATTGTATGATTGTAGCCTTTTACTATCCGAACAGATTTTAATGTTAGCAGCAGGACGAGACTGAGTCTCCTCCTGCTGCTGCCTTTATTTAAAGCTGGCATCCGGCATGCTTACCTAATTTAATTTTTAATTTTATTTTGTTTATTCCCTATCAGGACCCCACATATCTGGAGAAAAGGGAGAGGTGTGAGTATCTGAAGAACAAACTGTCCCATATCAAGCAGAAGATTCAGGAGTACAACAACAGCACCAACTGGAATGACAGCTAAAGGCTAACAGCGAGCAGCTCGCCCTGCGTGTAGGAAACACGAGTCAAGTGTTTGGGTCAAAGAATGGCGGTCAGGTCTGACTGTAAATATGTAAGCAACAGTAATGTTTCATGTACGTAGCGTGTGTGTATGCAGACAACACCATGTTGTTCGGCTGCCATTGCTGGTGTTTACACTCGCTTCTTCATGTAAAGAGTCTAAAACAGCTTTTCTTTAGTTTTTCTTTTTTTAAACATGGCAAAAAATGAACTTTGCCTGACAATCTAATGCACATGTTTTAAAAAATAAAGTACACACCCGCTTCTTCAGTGCACAGATGTTTTGTACGATGCATGCAGGGTCACTAAAGCAAGAGTAATTCTGATTTTCATGATGCTTCAATATGTTTTCTATATCTGTATATATTCAGTTCAAGGTTTTTTTTTTAATTCCTGTGTGTTTTTATTGACATTGTCTGACTTTTACATTTACTTTTTTGTGGATTTTATAGTTTGTTCTGTTTCATGCCAATGAAAATCTTTTGTAGAAAAACTGATGGTGTCCCTTGGATTTTTGTTTGCTTTGGGTTTTGTTTTGAATTGAGGGACATTTTCAGGACAATCTGAAGCATGGTTGTGTGTTTAGGTGGTGTTTTGCATGTAGCAGGTGGTGAATGTTGTCTCTTCTTGTCTCCTCATATCCCACCTCATTTCTGTCTTGTCTGCATCCCATTTCACATCCTTTGTGGTCTTGTCCTTTTGTCTTTTCTCGTCTGAATCACGTCACAGTCTTTGACCACAGTATTTCTTGTACGGTGCTGTTTTCTTGTGTCACCGGTGCAAATGTTTTCAGAGGTTCGTGTTTCTGTGAGTGCGATGGCAGCTGTAACTGGAGTAGAGGCTGTGTTGAGGGTGTGGCTGCTCTCTCAGGTGTCTGCAGGTCCTGTTTTTGAGGGTCCTGGTGTGAACGGCAGGGACAGGGACTCTGTCAGCCTGGAGATGGCCTGGAGCTCCCTCTGAGGCAACATGTCGCCTCTCGGCTGGATCTGTCAAAATGGCTGCTGCAGCCTGGAGGACTGGTTTTGTCGGGTTGAGGTGTTTCTATTGTCTGTTTGCGCGGTGTCAGGTTTTGTAACACTGAAGGTATTTGTTTAGTTTTCCGCTCTGTGATCTTACTCAGCAGGAAAACCGGATAAACACGGATTTAGTGCAGGAGCTTCAGAGCTATTCTGCAGATTTAAAATATGGTTCTCTTACTAATGAGAATTTTAGTTTGACACAGGTGAGAGAACTCTGAGGAATGACACATCCTCAGATTTTACATCAAAAACATTAAATTTAACCTGCGAAACATCCAGTCATCCATAAAAGTGAAGCTAAAATGGGAAATGCAAAATGATGCATATTGCATTTACAAAAAGCTAAAAATGAATAGAAATATGACAAGAATCACCCAAAGTTAACCTAAAATATTACAAAGGAACTGAAAAACTTTGGAAATGGGTTATAAAATGATGCAAAGTGAATAAAACAGCTCATATGGGCATTCATTTAAGAAACAATCTATAACCACAGTGATCACGTTTAACCATAAGTAAGAGAAGTAAAAATGATCATAATAAAGCACATTGACCAGAAAGTCACCAATGTTTAACATGTAAAACTACAAAATGAAAACATTTCAGATGCTTATAAAACTGTGATAAGGTGTTTTTTTAAGTCCCTCAGATAAACAGTTTTTCCCTCTTCATCTGCTATCATGTAAGCTGTGTTAATGGTTTTCATAAATTATATATAATTAAAAATCTCGAGAAAATGTTCAGAATTATCATTTCTGTTGTGTAATAGATCAACTCAAAAATACGTTGTCGTTTCTTACTTAAAGTGGAATAAAAAAATTTCTCACAATTATCGTAAAATTATCGTCAAAAATAAGATTTTTTTTTTCCTGCTTTTTTGGGGGTGTTGAATATTTTGAATAAGACTCAGCAAAACGATCACATCCTCAACAGTTATCAGGATTTTAACTCTTTCGATGCCAGTTTGATGACATGATGCTGATGTATCAGTAAATAATAAATGCTGATTTTTGATTGAAAGAGCTTTGGAAGTTTGGAAATTTGATTTTCATTAAATCTGACACTGAAGCATATCTGTGGGTGTTTTTGCAAAAAGAAGGGATACGGAGGAGAGACAGGTTAATCCTGTATGACCTGGGGGAGGAGACCAGGTGACGCGCGCCCACACCTGTAGGCGCGTCTCTTTGTTTCACCTGAGCGCGCGGAGGACGACGCACGGGGAACGCGCGCGCAGAGTGTTTTCGGGCTTCATCAGGAGCGGACGGTTCATCTTCACACCAGGTGAGTCTCCTTAAACCCCCCGAATCACATTTAACGTCGACGTGAAGGGACAATTTTACACGAATTTAAAGAAAAAGGCAATAAATGTGACGTTAAGTTTAATTTAGAAATTATTTAAATGTGTCGTTCTGCAAAATGTACCTGGAAATACCTGTTTGCCTGATGTATTCGCCACATTTCAGTCAGTATTTTTAATGCTTTATTTCTTTTAAGGCCTCAAATAACATTAAAAATGCTTGTATTTAAAAATGTGATCAAGCAATTGAGTATTTTATCAACCGGTTTGGTAAATGTGAAGAAATATTGTAAGAGTAGGTGGAAACATAGTTTTCTCCACGTTGTGATATTCAAAGCTATAAAATGAGGACAACCTGTTTCCAGGCCTGTAGGTTTGGAAAAGCACCGAGCTGTGGGCTAATATTTCAAAAGCGGTGAAGATGCAGGTTTGAGTTTGTGTTGGACTCGGTTTCAGTTTTAGAGCCACGATAGGAATGCAGCCGGTTTGTTTCACCACAAACAACAGAGACATTAAAGGTGCAGCATTAGCAGAGAATTAATGAAATTAGATCCACTCCTGGCCAGCAGGGGGCAGCACTAGCTGCAGCCCTGTTTATCCTCTGACAGACTTTCAGATGAATATATATTAAAAACAGTCAGGCTCATTTTCACAACACTTAAGTGAAAATGCATAATTGTATGTTTTTTAAGAGAAGTTTTGGGGTTATATTGAATTTCTAAAATGATGTCCTTTTACCCAGAAACTGGTAGAACTGCTCAATCATTGTAGTTATCATACCAGGCCAGTTGTGGGAACTGTTGTGTTTTTGTAATTAAAAAAACAAACACATGAACACAGAGGACAAACACTCTAAATATTAACATTGAGAGTACAGGGATATTCACATGGACAGAAAACCAGGTTGAATTGTTATTACAGTGGCTGTCAACTGTAGAACGACGAAGTGGGGGGAATCTGAACTGGGAGTCATGACACACTGGAGGAAAACATTGGCTGTTTCTCACTACTTATACTTGTGTATTTGCCCACTCGTGAACCGCCATTCAGTTTTCAGTGTCCATCTACTCATGGTTGTGCAGGAAAACTATTTCCAGTGGCCGTTGTGTGCATGACCAGTAGCAGTGTTTCAGGCAAAAAAATATTTTCCCTATTTATAGAGAGACGGAGTCAAAGCCTTTTCAAAAAGTTGCACTGTCGCTGTGGCTCCATGCTCTGTTGTCATGTAATTAGACACCCAAAACGCTGCAAAAGATTTACGTTTTCACTTGAAAATGTTTAAATGGGGTCTGAGAGACACGATTTAGTATTAATTACAATGAAATGTTGATTTAAAAATTTACAATGACTAACGCACTCTGAAATAATCAGTGAAAATGTAAACTACACTTTCCTGTCACATTTAAACCTAAACTTTGACTTTTTGTGAGATTGAGAACTTTATTTAAAATGTGAAAACAACAAAACAAACAAAAAAGCAGGTGTTATAAAGATCCATCCTTTGTCAATCAATATGTTCAAAAGTGGGAAAAAAAACAAGAATCAAAATAGTGAAAAAATGAAGTCTTGGGGAAATAAAATTGGAAAAATGTATTTTTCAATTTAAGCAGTATGACTCAGCTTCTTCTGTAGATTCCTATTTGTTAATTATAAAAAAACTCTGGGTCATTTTATTTTTGCTGTACAACCAATATCTGACTTTAGCTGTGGCTAACAGACGTATGAGTGTTGTTTTGTTTTATTATTTTTAATAGTTTTTAGATGAACATTACGTATTGCACCTTGAGAGCTCCCCTCTTTTGTGTGTGACTACTTAAATTGCGTTTCTGAAAAGGACCAATATTAGAAGACTCCTGGTCAATCCGTCATGGCGGCCTGCTCTCTCATTGTCAGTTCCTGTTGTGTTTTTGTCATGAATCAACACCGTGTGTGTGTTTGTGTGTGTGTGTGTGTCCACAGGTCGAGATCTAGTCACAGTTCAACATGCCGAGCAACAATCACAGCTACCCGAGTGGTAGCAAGCAGTAAGTTTACTTACACTCTCTTAAGGCTCCGTTTGCACAACGTTTTAAAGTTTCAACACTTTAAAGATGGTGAAAAAAGACACCGTTAATCCAGATAACCTGCCTCTCTGATCCGTTTCTGAAGTTCTGTGCATTGAATTTTCCTTAAATATTTGTGAGTGGCGTGTCCTAACCGCGTCGCTCTTCTTCTGCTGCAGTAAATACAGATACAGCGAGCGCACGTCCAACCCGGCGTTCTACTACCCCTCAGACAAACTGCTCCATTTCTACACCTGGACGTCGTCGCCGGGCGTGATCAAGATCCTCTGCATCATCATCATCATCATGTGCGTGGCCGTGTTCGCCTGTGTGGCGTCCACGCTGGCCTGGGACTACGACATGAGCCTGATGGGCGGCGGGGCCGGTCTGCTGCCCGGCGTGGGCGGCTCGTTCGGCGGCGGCTCCTTCCAGGGGGGTTTCGGCAGCTCGTTTGGTTCCGCCATCGGCAGCGGCGGAGCCTTCGGCGGCTACGGCGGCGGCTTGGGCGGAAGTTACGGTGGCGGCTATGGCTACGGAGGAACACAGATGGATCCCAGAGCCGGGAAGGGATTCATCATCGCCATCTCCGCCATCACCTTCATCGCCGTTCTCATCATCTTCGTCCTGGTCATCTCCAGGCAGAACGCCGCCCGCTCGCACAAGTTCTACCTGGCGACCATCATCATCTGCGCCATCCTGGCCTTCCTGATGATCATTGCCACCATTGTGTATCTGGTGGCGGTCAACCCCACGGCTCAGTCCTCGGGGTCAGTGTACTACAGCCAGATCCGGCAGCTGTGTGCTCAGTACCAGAATCAGAACCAGGCCCAGGGCATCTTCCTCAACCAGTACCTCTACCACTACTGCGTGGTGGAGCCCCAGGAGGTGAGAACGTCTTTCAGCAGGTCTAATCTGGCGCGGTGTAGCGTGCAGTTTTGTTGCCGTGTTAGCTGCTGCCCGCTCTCTGACGCCGGGTCGTGTCCCCCGCAGGCCATCGCCATCGTCCTGGGCTTCCTGGTGTTCGTGGGGCTCATCATCCTGCTGGTGTTCGCCGTCCGCACGCGCGCTCAGATCAGACGCTACGGCCAGGAGCGCATCCTGTGGGAGGAGGTGAAGGTGGTCAACACTGGCCTCACCAACAGCGTTGGGGAATGGGTGAGTGTGTGTGTGTGTGTGTGTGTGTGTGTGTGTGTGTGTGTGGCAGTGGTTTGTGTAAACCTGAGACACTGCCTCGATGTTGGAGGGAATGACATTGCCTGAAGTCATGAAAAACCTGTTGAAACAGCGTCCCGCTCTGCTCAGGCTGAACTAACATGAAGTTCACACACCTGAGAGGTTGAGACAGTTTGTTTAACTCAACCTTTACAGGCGTCTTCGACATTTTTATGATCACAAGCAGTCAGTGAGAGTCACGAAGCCTGGTGGAGGATTGAAATGTTCAGTTATACCTAAAATAATGGCAGAAAACTTAAAATGTTTCTCCATAAGCACAGGGAGGTGTGGGATTGATGAGAGCTAGTAGATATCTAAGTCGGCGTCTTTTTGTCTGTTTCTGCTTCCTCCACTTCTCTCCCGAGTGTTTCAGAGAAATCTGATCAGCACGCCCAGATTTCTCAAAATACTCTGACATCTTTGAATAATCTGATATCCTTCTTTAAACACGTGTAGACAAACTATTGTAGACTGATGTTAAATGAAGTTAAAGCCAGCAACACTGATAACAATGTCGCCAGGTTAACGGCAGGTTAAGATCTCAGATTAGCCGCTATGTACCTAGAGTTGTGGGCCATTGTTATTATTCTTTTTTTGTTTCTTCTTTACATTTGCTTTTACTGTTTTTTTATTCATTTTAGTGCATTTGGGTTCCACTCTGTGGTCTCCAGATTTGATATAATTACAGATGTGACTCAATTAGAGAATTGTTAATTAGTAAACAGAAATAATTTCTGGAAAAAAATCATGATTATTAGTCTTTATTTTTCACGTCTCCAGTGATGTTTGTATTGTTCATCTTTGTATTGAGGTAGTGACGAATTTGTGTTATATTGTGCAGCCCCTGTAAACCAGTGTCTAGTATCACATTTTTGAGGTTCAGTTAAACTGGGATTAAGATGGGATTATTACAGCAATGTGATTATTCCTGCTCTTGGAATTGTTTCTGCGGAGTTTTTATTCTTGTCTTCACCAGCCATTCTCACACACCTGGTCAGATCACCGGCTCCCTGTGAGGACAGCCTGTTGTGTAGCATAATGTGAGTGTGAGAGCTGAGACGAGGGGCAGGGTCGGCTGGTTTCACCTGTAGTTTCTGGGTGTGGTCCGTGTGGCCACTCTCGGTTTCAGCACGAAGACAAGATGGCGTGATTCTAAAATAAGAAACACGTCATCAGCACAGAGCAGCACTGATAATTACTGCAATTCCAGGAACAACGTCGTCAACCATCAGCTTTCGCAAACCTGCTTTGACAGCTGTGGTTTTTTTAGAATCCCACTCTGAGGGTCTGAGGTCTGAAACCGAGGTGTGAGGTCTCAGCAGATGTATTGGATGAGAGGGAGTTGGGCTCAGGCTCTGTTTATGGTATCTGTGGCATGCGGGAAGAAGCAGAGGAACCAGTCTGTCTTGGTGAATTGCTTCAGACAACAACACAGTGTCTGTCTCGTGTCACCTGAAGTGAGACAAATATGAATCAGGAAAACATGTGAAACCTCCGACTGAAGACTTACTCAGCTTTAAACATCACAGGTTGTCGAAACGTGTAACAAGAACAGATTTGAAATGCTGGACAAACACAAATACTTTAATCAGCTGTAATGATGAAACAGGAAGCAATTCTGACCAATAAACCCTCAACAAGATGCCACATGACTTGCAGATGGTGGTGTGTTGAAAGTGACGAACAGTGAAAGGCCTCAGTTATCTTTACATTCTATGTTTGGAAAAAAGGCATTAAAAAAAAGATTGGTTTTACAGATTTGTTCATTCCAGGTGACAAAATTACTCAACATTTTGTAAATTTAGGTGTTTAAAGGTGCTTCATCAATAAAGCTGTTGATGTAAATTCTGTAATGCAGCTCCTCTCAGGGTCTTGTCGTTATTTATGACTCTGTTGCTGCACTTCCGATTTCATAGTGAAAATATACTGAGAAGCTACAACGTTCGGCTGAGCAGTTTCTAACTGTTCTGAGTTTCACTTTATCCTGATGGAATTTTAAATGTTCACAGCTGCTCTGCAGATGGTGATAGATTGATAGTGACTCATACATTAGTGACTGGACCAAGAACACTTGAAATACTGGAGTGACTCAGTGTATCACCTGGTGGTTGGAAATGGTATCACAGCCTGGACGTCAGTCAGATTATCTTTGCAGGACAATACAGAGACATCCTGAAAATGACCGAGCAGTTAATCTGACCCTTCATTGTGTGTGCGGTTTTGAGATGCTTTGACTGGAAACTACACAAATTCACAGGAGCATGTGTAGAGTTTGAACAGTGTTGTTACTACTTTTATTTCCTCACTTGTTAGATCTGCTGCCCAAAGCATTCCTTTATGGTAAAAAGTGATAATACAATGCAAGATATCACCAGATCTTTAGGGGAAAAAATGTCAACATCAGGTGTTTTAGTTTTGTTGTAATTAAAAAGTGGCAATATGTGGTTATTTCTCAAATATTGACTATCATAATTAAATATCATAATATCCTCATGAAAACATTTATTTTCTCTTTCAGGTAACTAAAGTGTCTGGAGAGCCTGACGCACTGGTGAACTCTCCCAATTACAGAGTTGGCGGATCTGCTGAATATCTGGACTCTTTGGACCATAAACCGATTTACCTGCCTGGGTAAGTTCTGTGCGACAGGCTGGAGCTGTGGAGGAGCTGTGGAGGAGCTGTGGAGGAGCTGTGGAGGAGCTGTGGAGGAGCTGTGGAGGAGCTGTGGAGGAGCTGTGGAGGAGCTGTGGAGGAGCTGTGGAGGAGCTGGGGGAGCGTTGATGCTATATTTGGTTTCTGAGCAGGAAGACAAAAAAAAAAAGTTTCATTTTCAGAGCTTCATGTTTGTTTGATGTCTGGTAAAAATCAGAGCTCTTCTCTTGATGGTTAGAAGCTTTCTGTTGGAAACATGGGTTCTCCTCTGCAGGGACTCGGACATCAACAGCTCTGTGGGGGGTCCCAAGTCCAAATACCGGGACTACGACACTGGTCTGGAGTCTGGAGATGACCTGGACGACGAGGAGGACTTCGGCATGTGAGTGTGTGTGTGTGCATCACATGCATCGTGTTCCATTTATCCATCGGGATCAAGTTTAAGGTTCAGTGTCTTGCTCAAGGACATTTGGACAGCTAAACATATGGGGAATAAAACCTACAACCTTGTGATTGAAAGCTGAGCTCTCTGCTGTCTCCCACAGGTTGTTTCCCCCGATCATCGATGAACAGGAGCGTCTGACCTACAAGCGGGAGTTCGACCGTGACCATCAGGAGTACAAAGACCTGCAGGCGGAGCTGGACTCTGTGAACCAGGACCTGGCAGGTCTGAACTCGGAGCTGGACCGACACACCGAGGGCAGCCCGCAGTTTCTGGTGAGAGCTGGTTTCTCTCCCACCTGAGGGGCTTTGTGGTGGTCCCGAATCTGTTTTATTCTGTGTGTGTGTGTGTGTGTGTGTGTGTACATGTTGGCATATAACTGGTCCTTTTATTGATACACGTATATTGATAACTTGAGATTGATAATTGTCTTTCTGGTCTCAGGATGCCTTCAGCGAATACACCAAACTGAAGAACTACAAGAAGGTAATGTCAAACACATATAGTTTTACTTGGTAACATGGAGGCCGATGTGGAAGAAATCACACGTCTGTCTCTGTCTGCAGTCTCCAGACTACCAGGAGAAGAAGAGGAGGTGCAGGTATCTCCGCGCCAAACTGTCGCACATCAAGAAGCAGATCAGCGACTACGACCGCCGGCCATGAAGCTACGGCTCTGCTCCTGGGCCAGGTCCTCTGGAGAGGTCGCAGTCATCTGGGCCGTTTTTATCCAGTCTTTTTTTTTTTTTTTTAATATCCTCATCATCAACGTGCCGTTTTTAAAGTGTCATGCTTAAGCTTCTTTGGGCTGGTATAGTGTCAGTGTGTGTGTGTGTGTGAAAAGACCTGTAAAGTTCAAATCCGAATTTGCCGTCAGTCTGGACTTCCAGGCTGTGCATGTCAGCTTACACATTATTTAAGTCCATGTGCCGTTCTCCTCAGGGACATGAAGTTTGTGTAGGTAAAGAAAGTGGACAGGAGAAGTCACACAGCCACTCTGCAGTGAGCCTGCCAGTCTACACCGAGGGAAAATGTGCCTGAGAAGGCCAACGTGAATCTGTTATGTGTGTGAGAGATACACCGCTGACCTCTCAGTTTTGTTGTGACCACAGTTGTTTTTTGCCTTCAGTCTTGACTTGTAGACCTAAATCAGTTCTTAAAGTATTTTTGTTTGTCCTCTGGTTTGAAATGAAAGATTGCTACTTGATGTTTTGAAGGCCTAATGGAGAACAAGACCGTGCTGAAGACATGAGTGGTCCTGGCAGTCCGAACAGGGTAAAAACAAACCAGAGTTATAAATGATGTAATCATGAAGTTGATATAGCAGCTAAATGATGTTTGAATTGTGTGTACTTGGATGTGAGCATACACACACATATATGCACACAACAAGAATGTGTCTGTATTGGATGTACCAGTAATAGATTTTGGCTTTTTCCCTGAATCTGGACCCACAGGCTCACTTTTTACAGAATATGCCCTCCACATGCGTGCGTGTGCGCGCACACACACACACACACACACACACACACACACACACACACACACACACACACACACACACACACACACACACACACACACACACACACACACACACTCCAAAATGAGCCCTGTACAGTTTAATGAAGAAAAATGAAGGTGTATAAGATATTTTTTTAAATTGATTTTAATTTTGCAGCCGCTTTTTTTATTTTTTGTTGAATTGCGCAGTGAAAGCTAAAGCGGTGTTGTTTATCTCCTGTAAATAGTGATTTTTTTTTTTCTCTTGTGATGTTGTAAATGATGAACTCTCTGTTCGTTCCAAGCTTATTTCTTGTGGTGACAGTGAAAGAAAATCCATGTGTAGCTCTTTGTCACTCACTACTGTTCCAACTGGAATTATTGTCACTTCCATATCTAATAAAAATGTCTCCTCCAACTTTGTCCATGTGAAGTTTCTTACACTTAAGCTGATGATGAGGATATTTCTTTTAAGAATTTAAATGAACGTTTGGGATATAACTCATTTAAGCAGTCATGATGACACTGGGACTAATTCAGCACTTGTAGAATGTCTCCTTATGCAGTTTACTACAGCTGTGACTTGCGTTTTGTAAATAAAGCCTTACACAGCTCTATTACTTTGAATGCATTTAGAGTTTCCGTAGATTTTACAATTAGAAGCGCTTTGTCTATCTCACTGTGGACCCATGCAGAGCGCAGTCGGTAGGGGGCGTAAGTCGCCCAAATGTGTATTGCATTAGTATGATGGGGAACTCTTTACTTGGCCGCCTTGTTTCCACCCGGATGAAGAGTGCGGTGCACCGGGTCTCTTCGCGCCGGTGGTGTTGTTGTCTGCTGATTTTAACTCTTTAAATAGTAAGTTTTTTTCAGATTAATCATAAAATACAGCTACTGTAACCATCCTAAATAATATGAATTTCCTTGCATGAATAATGTGTAGTTCGTCTCATAAACATAAAGCAGCTGATTGTTTCCAACGCCAGTCAGGAATGTTTTCTTTCTGATGCAGTACAGACTCCATTCAGAAAACAAGGAATTTCCACATGTTCATCTCGTTTTTAAGAAATTAATCAGGGTTATTAACACGTGTTAACTGCACAAGCACTAAAGCGCGCATATAAGTTGACAGTGTATTTAGAATCTGTATTTGTGCTGAATTAATCTGCGGTAGTTTACTCTGTTGTGACAGCTCGATGCCAGAGTCCATTAACACATCTGCGGATCTGATTCCTCTGACAGGAGCAGTTTATGTTCAGTCGGATCCACAAATGTTTGGTTTTATCAGAGTAGTGATTACATGAATCTTGTGGTGTCACACATGAATGCAGATTAGTATTGTCTACATAAATATGGCAAGCCCATATCTTTTCATTTGGTAACATGTAAAGTTAGAACTGACAAAACAGTGTTCCTTCAGTAAAATGAGTTTACAACTCTGATGGTTTAAAACCAGAGAGATCAACCTGGACAGAGGATGTCAAACTGTTTCAGCTACACTATAATTTTACTTGGAGTGGTCAGTCTAATGACTGCACAGCACCCCATAAATCACAGCAACCCTCACCCTTGTCTTTGTTACAATAAGATGTGAGTATATTTTGAAATTAAAACTGGAATTCAACTCTTGTTGTTTTTTTTTTTAAACTTAACCTGATTTAGTTGTAAAGTGTCAAGATGATTTGTTTACAAGCTCACACTGCGAGCCAGAACGGGCTCTAAATTTGACACCTCAGATGGAGTCAGCGTTGAACCCAGGTTTCAAATATGAGTTAAATTAAAAACGGGCTCCCCAGAGGGCTGGATCTGGCCTGAGGAAGGATAAGCAAAGTTTGAAAATCTCTTTGTAACCATCATCTCCCTCACAGCATTCAGCCTGCAAACAGCACAAAGGCTTTCAAGTAGTTTTTGTTGTGTGTTTTTCTTTGGAAGGTGAACCGTCAGCTATAAAATGGACGAAGAGCCTGAGAGAGCAAAACGCTGGGAAGGAGGCTACGAGAGGACATGGTGAGGCTGAGGAACTGAGGGGGGACGCAGGGGGGCGGCGGGAGGTCGTTGTAACGTGACAGAGTGTCGCCTCAACACGACACAATGTGATGTCTTGTTAATGCGATGCTATTTGATGTCGTCTTATAGTGAAGTTGTGTGATTCATCGTAGCGTAACGTGGTGTGCTGCCGTCTTAACGTGACATGATGTCATCTTAGTGTGATACAGTGTGATGTCGTCTCAACATGATGCGGTGTCTCATCATCATGATGTGACGCCATCTTAACGTGAAGCGTTGTGATATCGTCTTAATGTGACATAGTGTGATGTCGTCTTGACGCGGCGTGTTGTGACCTGCAGGGAGGTACTGAAGGAGGACGAGTCCGGCTCCCTGAAAGCCACAGTGGAGGAGATCCTGTACCAGTCCAAGAGGAAAAGGTGAGCGACAGTTCAGTCAATCAGCCCTGTTGGCCAAAAGAGCTGCGACGCTGTGGCAAAGAGAAATAAAAACAATGTGATGAATTTTTATTCTAATAAATATTGCTCCCAATAGCAAATTAAAAAAAAAAAAAAAACAGATTTTGAAATTGAGACCTTTCATGTTTGGATGTGAATCAGATGTCAGTGACTCGTCTCAGACAGGTTGGGTCCGGGCTCAGAGATTTCTCTGGACGGTGTTTAACGCTGTCGATGGAAGGAGGACAGTCCTGTCATCACGCCTGAGAGGCTGTCTCTGCTCTCCTCAGTTGTTGAATCTGAATATCATTGCATTGTGTTTTTGTTTCTGAAAAATAACATTCCAAGTATTTTGGGGGTTGAGTTTGTGTTGAGTTATGTCTCTGCTGTTGGAGCTTTGAAACATGTTTCTGTTTGCAGAGTGATCGAGAGTCATGGACAAGTCAGGCTGGGGATGGTGAGATGTCACAGTTTCTCATGTTTTCATTCATTTTCATCCTCTCACTCAGTTTTATGCGACCTGATATCTTAGTGTTTTACTGGAGTCTCTTGGCGAGGTGGTTATAAAATGTGACTGCTTTGACGAAGAGAGGATCTTTAGCTAAACTCCCTCGCAGGCACACAGCACAGGAGATGTTTTTCAGCCGTCTGTAGAACAGCTGTGAACAGTGACGTCTCCTGCTCCAGATGCGCCACCTCTACGTGGTGATCGACTGTTCTCGCACCATGGAGGACCAGGACCTGAAACCGAACCGCCTCACCTCCACGCTGAAGGTAAAGCCGACACGCTGAGCACCGGCAGCCATTCGCTACCTTCACCGGTAACTCCTCCCCTCTTCCTCCTCAGCTCATGGAGGCGTTTGTCGACGAGTACTTCGATCAGAATCCCATCAGTCAGGTAAACGCACGTTCTGGTTCCCCCGTTCAGAGGGAGGCCGCCTCAGGTGCCGTTTACACCACAACGGTGAGCAGAGCCACTGAAAACGGAACCGGAATGGGGACGACGCAGCTTTCCTGAGACGCTGCTGCTGCTGCTGCGCACCACGGCGTGTTCTGTCAGAAGTTCCATCTTCAGCCATTTTCAAAAAGTTGTGTTTTCAGTGGCTCCCAGTGCCGTTGTCGCGTAAACCGAAGCGCAAAACGCATCAAAGGTTTTCAGTTTTTGCTTGAAAACGTTGTCACTTAAATTTCAGGTTGGCATCATCACCACAAAAAACAAAAGGGCGGAGAAGCTGACGGACCTGGCAGGTGAGCGCCATACGAGCTCCTCCCATCATCTGGAGGAGGGAAGAGATCGCAGTGTCACACAGACGCAACCAGCTGCATCAGAGGATCAATCTGAACCCTGTCTGACACTTCAAGACCTGCTCTTCAGTAAAGTCTGACCTCTTTCTGTCCCGTGGAACCTCTGCTGGGATGTTTGTTTTCTCCACCAGGAAACCCGAAGAAGCACATCGCCGCTCTGAAGAAAGCCGTGGACATGGCGTGCGTCGGGGAGCCGTCTCTCTACAACTCCCTCAACCTGGCAGTGCAGACCCTGAAGTAGGTCCTCCTCTGCTCCTGGAAAGAGAAACTGAGCAATACTGGATGTTGGAGAGGTGAGAGACTCACGGTGGCTGTTTGTGTGAAGGCACATGCCCGGACACACGAGTCGGGAGATCCTGATCATCCTCAGCAGCCTCACCACGTGCGACCCGGCCAACATCTACGACCTGATCAAGGTAACGTGACCTCCTCACGCTCCCCCGCCCCCTCGGTCGGTCGGTCACAGCTTCCCCGCCGCCTCCGTCCCCGCACAGACCCTGAAGTCCCTGAAGGTGCGGGTGTCGGTGATCGGGCTGTCGGCGGAGGTGCGGGTGTGCACGATGCTGACGAGGGAGACGGGCGGGTCGTACCACGTCATCCTGGACGAGAGCCACTTCAGGGAGCTGCTGATGCTGCACGTCAAGCCGCCTCCGGCCAGCTCCTCGTCCGAGTGCTCCCTGATACGTATGGGTCAGTACGCAACCAATCAGCTTTCAGAGGATCCATCATCATCAAAGAACCCGTGTGGATAATTTTGTTGAACAGATCCTACTGTCCGAATGACTCCACCTACAAGTTCTTGAAAGTTGAAAGGGGAAACAACTCCTAACCCTAATATATTCTCCACATGCTAAGGATGCACAAGTAGCCCCCCCCAACATTCTCTTGAGTAGCCTCGAACCCCCTCTGCAGAGCCAAGCTCAACAGTAGTGAACTAAATTCACCGTTTCAGTTCTTATCTAGTCTGAGATAAAGTCTTATCACTGCAGCTCCACACAGAGGGGAGGTAACCACAGTGTGTGTTGTGGTGTGTGTCCTCCAGATTGTCCTCACTGTTTGTTTCTGCTGTTTGTGGTCTTCAGGTTTCCCTCAACACACCATTGCCTCGCTAAGTGACCAGAACGCCAAACCTTCCTTCAGCATGTCGTGAGTACAAAAAAAAAACAAAAGTTACACTGTACCTTTTATTTGCCCTTGTCCAATAAGTTATTCTTATTCTTATTAAGCTTATATTGTAAAACATTTTGAGTATTTTGAGTTGTGATTTGGAACCAGATGAGTGGAAAAAAATGTATATTTAATAAAACAACAACCAACCCATGTAGGTATATTTAATTCACATGTCAGTAATAATGGCAAAATGCAAAATCACATATTTAATCATAGTTTTTCTATTTTTTTTATTTCTATTTTATGGTTTTCATCATAATTATTATTGTTATTGTTGTTATTCTATATAGGACAGAGGCTGTCTGAAAAAGAACTGACAGTAAAGTGAATTGTGTTGTGTGTGTGTTTGAAAAAGAACTAAATGTGTGTGTTGTGTTGTGTTGTGTTGTGTTGTGTTGTGTTGTGTTGTGTTGTGTTGTGTTGTGTTGTGTTGTTTGTCCGTCCTCAGCCACCTGGACAGCAGCGGGGGTCCCGGTCTGTCTCTGGGGGGATTCTTCTGTCCTCAGTGCCACTCCAAGTACACGGAGCTCCCGGTGGAGTGTAAAGTTTGCGGTAGGTTCAGAGTGCTGCTCCTCCATCAGCATTAACCCACAACCTCTGACCTTTGACCTCTGACCCCAGGTCTGACCCTGGTGTCGGCCCCCCACCTGGCCCGTTCCTTCCACCACCTCTTCCCCCTGGAGGCGTTCACAGAGACGCCTGTGGAGGAGCCGCAGGGAGACAGGTACCGGCACAGCAGGGGGCCGGGGGGGTGGAGGGGCGGGGCGTCCTCATCTGAAGGTCCTCATCTGAGCTGTGTTCTGCTTCCAGGCTCTGTGGGGGCTGTCAGGGAGAGCTGGACAAAAGTGTGAGTATGAAGACTTTCTTCTCACCACACCAGATCATTACACAGTAACTGAATGGACGAGTAACTCAGTTACAGCTACTGATCCGCCGTCAGCTTTAACATCATCTGAAGATCTGACATCACTAAACTCATATTCACAGGAGGGGGAGCCTTATTATTCCAGATTATAAAGCATCTTCCTCCTGATTAAACAATCATCAGATTATAGAGCATCTTCCGGACAAAAGAGAGCGTTACTCATGTCAGATTAGTGTTGGGATTACAGGATTATAATAATCACAACAGATTACTTCATGACTTCGACGCTGCTCTCTCTGCAGGTCTTCACCTGCCCGTCGTGCCGCAGTGTTTTCTGCATGGAGTGCGACCTCTTCATCCACGACTCGCTGCACTGCTGCCCGTGCTGCATCCACAGCCAGAGCGCCCCCTGAAGCCCCCTGCGGAGGTCAAAGGTCAATCAGATGGAGCAGAGATGGAGGGAGCTCTGCGGCCTGTCATCAATTCTACCCCTCGATTTGCTTTGTTTAACCTTTTGTATTTATAGTTCAGATTGTGACGTGAGCGTTACAATAAAAGATGTTTCTACTGCATGTGCCACAGTTTCTACTTTTTTCATTGTTTATTAAAGGCGATGTTCAGAAAACAACTGAGGCCTCATTTACACGAGGTCATGTGAATTAATTCTAGAACAAAGACACGGAATCGATGTATTGTTACTTAAAACATAGCCGTGCAAACGGAGCCTTAAAATCCACTTCTTTAGTCAAAAATATTGGATAACACACTTTTTTTTAAAACAAACCAAAAACAGAAAGTTACAGTTGTTGCAAAGTTAAAGTTGCTACATCCAAACAAAAATGTACTTTTTAACTGTCAGTAACTTTGAAATTTATTTTAGATAAACAACTCACATGGAAACTGAGATTTTGTTCAAATGTGCAATTTTCCAACAAACAATCTGAAGCTTCTATCTATCTATCTATCTATCTATCTATCTATCTATCTATCTATCTATCTATCTATCTATCTATCCACTCACCACGTGATGGCAGTAATGAGCGGTACGAACGCGTCACGTGCACCCATGGAGAGAGAACACGAAGAAAACGACGTCACATCCGCTTCTCTGTCGAGTGTCTGGCGGGAGTGTGCTGAGACCTCTCCCACGCGCCGGATTCAAAACAGAACAAAACAAGCAGCCGAAGCTCGACACGATGCCCCGCGTGCTGAACGGGATCGTGGCCGTGTGCCCGGACCTCGGGATCGGCTGCGGCGGGAACCTGCCGTGGCACCCGGTGCGGCTCAGGTGAGGGGCGCGTGCGGGGGGCAGCTGGGCGACGGGCGCCTTTTTAACTCTTAACTTTACATTTTTTCTTATGTCTGTTTATTTTTTTACATTTTACAGTAACGAATTTGCGCATTTTCGAAAGATGACATCAACAGCGCGTGAAGGTGAGCTGCATCACGTGAAACACGGGGTCAACAATCAGAGGTTAAAGGTTTATCAGCTTCACACACACACACACACACACACACACACACATACACACACACACACACACACACACACACACTGTCTCACACTCATTATTTTGTGACTCTTTTTCTCTCTGTCTAAAAAGAAAGACTAATAAAGCTAAAATCTTCATGATATTTAAATATAATAAGGCCAGTGTTAAATTTTTTTCAGTCAGTTTGTAATTAGTAATAAATTGTTACATTATTGAAGAAGCATTGAAAACTTTTGTAATGTCACAATAAATACAACTGGATTTTTTTAAGATTCTTTTTTTGTGCAGTTGTCTTAGAGGATGGAGTAGTTCTCATGTTCATGTCCTGTCCTTCCTCTTTATAAAAAGTGTGTGTGTGTGTGTGTGTGTGTGTGTGTTAGACATGATCTAATGAAGGCTGAACTTTATCACAGGGAAGAAGAATGTGGTGATCATGGGCAGGAAGACGTGGTTTTCCATCCCAGCGAAGAACCGACCTCTGAACAACCGGATCAACATCGTCCTCAGCAGACAGTGCATGTATGACACACACACACACACACACACACACACACACACACACACACACACACACACACACACACACACACACCAGTTACATTCAAAATATATAAGCCTCATCAGCACACATCCAAATGTATGTAGTATATCAACAAATATTTCTTTGAAATGTATTCACTTGGAATCTTCAGGAAGATTATTTTATATGTAATCATTTTAAAAACAAGATAAAGGAGAAAATAATTTTTCATATCCATGATGTGGTTTGTGTGCTAACAAGGTGACTTGAGCAGATAAACCACACACTCATGAGAATAAAGAAACGGTGAAACATTCTTCATTTCATTAATTTGATTTTTTCGTTTAGTAATCACATTTGAAATAACGCATAGTTGAATTAGAATGGAATGTTTGAAAATAAACTGAATTTGCTGCAGAGCGCCCCCTGCTGGAGCTCATCACCTGGCTGCAGACTTCAGCTCGGCTCTCCGGCTGGTGGACACGGAGCTGTCGGAGCAGGCGGACCAGGTCTGGGTCATCGGCGGCAGCTCCCTCTACAAGGTGCTGCCCTGTGATAAAACCCCTGTCCACCAGGTGGCAGCAGTGAGTCAACACGAAGCGGTATTACCGCACATGATAAACCTTGAAACTTTGATCCCCTCAGGAGATGATGGAGAGTCCGGGGACCAGGCGGCTGTTCGTGACTCGGATCCTGAAGCAGTTTGATAGCGACACGTTTCTCCCTGAAATCAGTCCGGATAAATACCGTCTGCTTCCAGAGTAAGAGCCCCGCCCACCCGCCGTGGTTATCCTGAAGGCCTCAGCATGACGCATTAGGATGTATGGAGCTGCAGTATCTGGGTGACAGTAACAACCAATATATTTTCAGTCTGAGGCTCTGTTTACGTGACGTTTTCAAGTGAAAACAGAAAACTACTAGTGATCCAGCTATGTTGATGTTTATGGATGTTTATTCTCTGAACGTGTGTTAGACATGGTTTATAGCAAAACTTTTCCAATTGGGGTTTCCCTCCCGATTATTTCCACACTGACTGTTCCTGTAGTTTTTAATCGGTGTTTTCTGCTGCAGGTTTCCTGGGGTTCCTCAGGAGCTGCAGGAGGAGAACGGCATCCAGTACAGATTTGAAGTTTACGAGAGCAACGATCAGTGATGAAGAACTGGACCAATGTGGATGCTGTTCGCTTTGTAATGTTTTCATATCTAATTTAAATAATTCTGTCACAAATTTATAAATAAACATGAATTTTGTTGGAAACTTCCCAAGGCTTTTTTTTTTTGGGGGGGGGGGGGTAAAATTTTGAAAAGACACCCAAACATTTCTACATATGAATTATGGATTACGCACCCTGGTTTGATTCTAAAACGGAGATGAAGGTGCTCTATAATCTAGACGTTCCATTCAAAATCAATTAGAAAGTAAGATCCATAAGAATAAGATCCTGTGTTTGCATGTAAAACGATGGTGAATGTATATACTTTTATGATATAGTCATCATGCACATATTTGTCATCCCTATGTTAAAATTAGTTTTTATGACGTAAACAGGTTTACTGAGAGTCAAATGTTATAGAACAGCCTCATTTTTCCAGTTTCATGTTGACAGTTCTTCAGTTTACTGCCTTGTATTCTGTAATGAAAGCATAGGACAAATAATTTGAGTTAAAAATTACATTATAGAATCAATTTAGGAAGTTTTGAATAATCAGAGTTCCCACCTCAGGCCTGGACGTCTGTTCTGAGTCATTATCTTGCTGTACGATGAAATGCTCATACCAGAGTGTTGCATGGTGCTGCAGGATGTTGTGTTGCCGTTCTGGTTCAGCGAACCTCTGTCTGTTTTAGTCACCCACCATGGATCCAGAAAGACAGCCCCTGACCTTCACACGTCCTCCTCCATGTTGGGAATTTTTGTTGAACTCTACCCGATGGCTTGTTCCAGTCTTCCGTAGCCTGATGGCATTGGTGTTTCGTTGCCCAGACAAGCCTCTTTGTCCTATTCTGATGTTTTATCAGCGTCTTTCTTGCTGCTCCAAATCTCCTCTTCACAGTTAAAACACTACTTTGTGACCACTGTTGATCTGTACTTGCAGCTGTTGTCCTGCTGCGGGCCACAGATCACACAAGCTATAAGCCTTCAGCAACCTGTCTTCTGGTTCTGTTGTGGTTTTGGAGCTGCCAGACCGCTTCCTATCAGAGCTTCAGTTTCTGAGTGTCTTGTGATGGTGAAGGAAATTGTACTCGCTGGCATCTTGAGTTTCCTCAAATTTGTAGGGAAAAGGGCCTCTGGTGTGTGTGTTCAAACATTGCTTTTATGGAGACAGAGGAGGTTGGAGGTAATCCTGTAGGAGTTACTGACTTTCAAGGCTCCATCGCTGCAGAATTACCCAAAAGACCTTTTTTGGGAAGTTCTGAGGGGATGCTTCATTTTTGAGAAATCTTAACTTCAACTGCAATAACCTTTTCAAAATATGGAATTCTGGAATTCATTTTCTCTGAACTCTATGATCCATGAAACAGGTGTAAACTACTGTACTGTGAAAAGTGTTGTAGTGACAGTGAAGTGTCTGATGCTGGAGCGAATGACCTCCTGACCCCGTGTGAGCACTTTGTGTCTGCCTGTTTCCGTGTGTTTACGCACGTGTGCGCGTTGTGTTGGTGGGTGTCTGAGCGGATGAGTGTATTTGGTTTGCTTGTACGTCTTCCTGTGTTCCAGAGAGTCGCAGAGTCGACGTCAGGCTTCAGCAGGATCTGACAGCGATCTCGGCCTCCGTGTGTGAATACGGCGCTGTGCATGCCTGGGTGTGTGTGTGTGTCTCTCTGTTGTGTAACCCTCACCAAAATAAAGTGCGTCTCCAGCCTTGAACTTTCCGGTGACGTCGGCGGGCTCCATTGTGGCTCCTCACACGGGAGCTCTGAATACCTGAAGGTGAAAAGAAATGAGTCCTACCTGCGCAAGTGCTTCACCCGACGCTAACCGTCTGCGCCGCCGCCGCTCACAAAGAGGCCGCCACGCCATTGGCTGCCTGCGGCCCCCTCCACCTCCACCCGTTCTCCTGCCATTGGCCATCGCTCTGCTCCCGGCTGACGTATATCAGTCCGCGCTGCCTCCTTTCATCACGGACGTCTGCTCTCCTACGGGAAGGAGCTGCAGCTCTCACAGGGGAGAATGAGACTCAGGCAGGTAAGTTTGAGTCTTCATCCTGAAGTATTATTGCATGTTAGACTCATTTTCTCACAGCTTAGTGTTCGCTACCGCCAGGAGAAATCTGATTCCAGGAAAATTCCCTGATTCATGTGCAGAAATGATGCTGATGAGGAAAGTTGTGGGAAACAGGCAGTTTGCGTTGTGTCTTCTTGTTTTGCCTCTCTGACAGGCTTGTGATGCTCACTGCTCCACTTCACTACACATACAAGTGGCTCTTAACACACACATGCACATAAAGCGTGACGGTACCAGGTTTTCAGTGTGTGTCTGCGTGTGTGTATGTGAAAGGAAAGAAAAAAAAAAAGATAAAAACGTGGCCTTTTCATGTGGAGTGATGAAATGTTAAGGGATGACATTTTCTCTGCTGCTTCTGCCATTAACTATTCTGTCTGTGTGGGTGCTGGTTGAAGGCCAGGACTGACCCCTCCGAGGAGCACCGACGGACGGGGGTGTGTGAATGTCACCTGAACAGAGTTTCAGAACCACACACACACACACTCAGAGGCGACAGCTTTGTTCAAATAATTCAAAGTGATGACTCATTCCATTTTGTGGCCCCGTTAAGGTGAAATTTTGCGTCGGAGAAACAGATGTGTCACTCTTAATAATGATTAAAATGACTCTGCCTCATTTTCCATCAGTTTGATTCATTTTTTTGTAAGAAATTAAGAATTTTTCAGTCCCTCTGGTTGAAAATGAGCTAGTGTTACATATACAGTACATTTTGGCACATGATTTGTGAAAATTATACCGAACATCACTATTTTTGTACGTCAGTGATCTGTCTTTACCGGTCACTGTAAATAAAAAGTAAGTAGATACTTGGCGAGGTTCCTGTGTTGATAGTGCTCATATAGCTGTATTATTGGAGTGTTAGCTGAGCAGTCAGGTCCATGTGGGTCAGTTTAAATACTGATTCATCCATCAAGGTAATCTGAAGTTTTATCAGTCAGTGGGAGGAAGATGCTCTATAGTCTGGATTTTAACTTTTTCTCAGCAACTAACCAGGTAAGATAAACTACTGACAGGGAAGCCAACTGCATTTTAACTATACTAATGTTAATTACTGTGACTGGTACCAGGCTAATGCTACTCACAGAGGACGTCTCTCATATTGCTGTCAGGAGGAAGGAGCTAGTTCAGGAATAATGAGGCTCTTCTCGTAAACAGGAGCTTCGGTAGTTAAATAGTAACAGAATGAGTTGCTCTTTATTAGAAACACCTTGCAGTGAAAAATAAGCAAGAGAGAGAGAGAAACTTGACAGCACAGCATACTCTGTAATTACTTAGAAATAATTCTCAAAACTACTGTTTAATAGGTAAAAAGATACATAAACTGAAACTACTATAAATACTGATTATAAATAAGCCCCAACTCACCTCATTTCTAAAAATTAACCTCTGTGATCATTCTCAAACTCGACTGAAATGAGTCCCAAAGCTAACCCCAAAACTCATGTTAATTCATTTACACTTCGTGCAAAGTCAGCTATGAAACTGCTTAAAGGAGCACAGTGCAGTTTGCTTGTTTTATGCGAAACACCGACCCCTGCAGGCCTTGAGCGTAACTGCAGCTTAGTGAAATGCTCGTGTCTGTGCACAGAAGAGGGGAACTCCTTCCTCGCTCTTTTAGCAGCGCTCGAGTAAAATGTAAGTTTCTTTTGCCTGGTGGGGTCTGTGCTGAAGCTGTGGCAGTGCTAGAAGCCGGTCTTTTCTTACTTTATGGAAGCTCCATCCTCAGTAGCTACTGCTAGTTGTTGCTGCTAAGCATCTGGCAGAGTAATGGCGGACAAAACGAAACTTAACTCAATCAGACCAGCGGGAGCGCGCATTACGTCAAGCTCAGAGCGATTCGTACCCGAATCACTCATATTGCTGTGCCTTCAGTGCCCTGCACAGGACAATAGGAGCGACCGCGATCTTGCAGAAATAGCTCTTGCTGCCCATCAGGCAAAGGGGAAAACGTGTGTGGGTG
The DNA here is from genome assembly GCF_902148845.1 of Salarias fasciatus. Classification (NCBI taxonomy): domain Eukaryota; kingdom Metazoa; phylum Chordata; class Actinopteri; order Blenniiformes; family Blenniidae; genus Salarias; species Salarias fasciatus. The sequence goes on from NC_043756.1 coordinate 29,502,765, forward strand.
TGAATAATTGATAATTTAATATTTAAAACTGCGCTGTACCCCTTTAAGTTATGCTTAAATATCACCTCAAAACTCGACTTAATCTCAGAAATCGGAGTCCAAATTCTGCCACAAAGTAGGTCTTAAATTAGTTTAATTTTACTCCCAAACCAATCTACAAACTAGTTCAAAACAAGCCTGAAATAAAGCTTGAACCAGTTTAAAAATAGTTACACTGAAATATCCTTTCAGTGGATTATAATGTCTGGCCTCTCAGGTGTGTCAACAGAAAGAATTCTCAGTGAGAGTATGAGCTTCCAGACGACCTTCAGCAGGTCAACCTCTCTGCCTCTTCGAACATATCCCCTGGACACATTTTAGGGTTTCTAACAACAGTGTGACCGCGCATACTCGAACACGCCGTCGTGTTCATGCGTCATCTCCATCACAAGTCTTAACAATCGCAGCGAGGACTCAAGGTAACATCAGGCTTGTTACAGGAATACAGAGTTTGCTGCCGCAGAGTTACGTAACATCTGGAGAGAAATGTCATGAAGATGTTGGTCGATAGTACATCTGTCACTGAGGTGAGCCAGCAGACTGTTATCGAGCTGTAGGTTGGGTCTGTTTCTGCATTTTTCACTCTCCTAGCCCTCATTGTTCCTGTTTGTGAAAGCATGTTGCTGGCTTTTAAATGAATCTCTGCCCTCCTGAAGTGGCCTTCAGCTTGAATACGTACTGTGAACTTTCCCACACATTCACAATAGTCCAACGTTGTAAGCACGTAAGTTATCCGCTTTAGTAGTCAAATGCTGTTGCTAAGGAAACTGTCAACTTTCTAATGTGGCTCATCCTGTTCAGGGTCAGGAGTGGGATGGAGCCAATCCCTACTTCTCAGGCTGTTCACACATGCACACACACGCACATTACTCACAATCACAGGTACTAATGCAAGACTCCTCAGAGGTTTCACCCAAATACCTGCTGAGAGCTCCATGGCTTGACTTTTCAGCAGTAACTCTGGATTATGCTGAACAAAGTAAAACATCCAGAATATACATACACCAATCAGTTATAACTTTCATAAAAGTGAATTACAGTATGACAGCTCAGACAGAAAGTGAACATTTTGTCTTTAAATGTCTGAACTAGACAGGATCTGTTCAGACTGCTTCAGAGGTACTGCTGGTTCTGATGTTAGAAACTGTTAGAATACATAAAGTATAGAACCGAAGGCAACAACACTCACAAATCAGGACTGGAAAAAGGAGGTCCTGATGGATAATCAATGATCTGATGAAAAGTTTAGGTACTGCCACCCATATGGATGTTTAGAATGAGACGTAACTCTTTCCTCAACATTGTTACAGATTATATACACACTTTGTTGGAAACTGTATTGCCTATTGTCAAAATTGGTAGAAACTTTTCAAGGGGGCTGGTTTTGGGCATGGATCGGACTGGTTGACTTGGACTCCAAATTCCCCAGGTCTCAGTCCAGTGGAGCATCTGTGGGATGTGCTGGACGATCTAATCTGATCCATAAAGGCTCCAGCTCACTTACAGTTAAAGGATCTGCTGACATCTTGTGACAGAAAGGATCAGAAGGAGGTTTGAATGTTCTGTTTGATCGCAGCAAAGTGAAGAGAGAGAACATCTAATTTTTTTCTTGCCTTGTTTCTTGCAGGGCTGGAGCTCCGTGCATCTATAAGAAAAAAACGAGACGGATTCAGTGGCAAATATCTTCCCAATGGAAAAGTCAACCGAGGTGCGGACTGATGGAAACTCTCTTCTGAAGGCCGTCTACCTGAGCCGGCTGCGTCTGACCCGGCTGCTCCTGGAGGGTGGGGCTTACATAAATGAGAGCAACGAACATGGCGAGACGCCGCTCATGGTGGCCTGCAAGACACGGCACACAGATTCACAAAGCGTCCCCAAACATAAGATGGTGCGGTGAGTCCTCAGGAATGAGTGCTGCTGAGATTGTGTCTTTTACTCACACAAGAATATGTGAGCCGTATCCAAATGAGTCCACCCTGATTACATTTGCTCTTCCCGTTAGTGTTGTGACTGATGTACAGTAACCAGTACATCCTGTAGATTTGACAGTGACAAGTTAGTAACTGATTCTGATTTTTTATTTTTTTTAATACGGTTACTGAAGTTTTACAAGATTTGTACCTAATCACTTATTGGTGAAGACAGTTGTGTGCTGCTGTCTTTCTCTTCATCCTCCATATAGCTACTCTTTTGTCAGAATCTATCAATTTTCCCTCCTTCTGCTTCACCTCCTTATCCAGTTAAAGCGATACTTCAACATTTTGGCAAACTGGCCCATTTAGCGCAATTCCTTAGTCATTTCAAACAGCATACTTACTTTTTTGTGAGAGCGAGCTATTGTTTACTCAGAGGTGAGTTGGGGAAGGTTTTCGGGACGGACACAATGGAGGTGAATGGTATTTTTCTTCCCCCTCGTCAAACTCATCAAATACACAATCCAACAACCCCAAAACACTTTGGTGGACACGTTATAATCCGCACATTCACTACGCTGTGGAATATTAATGCAAAATTACGAGATTGAGTTGTTTATGCGAAGATTGCTAAGATGGAACTACTTACTAAACATGGCGTCTGGGCGTAGTGATTTCAAAAGAAAAAGTAGTTCCCAGTATTTGTTTCAGTGTCGTAACGCTACAATATTATTTGTTGGTGTTCCACAGCGTAGTGAATGTGCGGATATACGTGTCCACCAAAGTGTTTTGGGGTTGTTGGATTGTGTATTTGATGAGTTTGACGAGGGGGAACAAAAATACCATCCACTTCCATTGTGTCCGTCCCGAAAACCTTCCCCGACTCACCTCTGAATAAACAACAGCTCACCCTCACAAAAAAAGTAAGTATGTTGTTCGAAATGACTAAGGAATTGCGCTAAATGGGCCAATTTGCCAACATGTTGAAGTATCCCTTTAAGGGTTACTGAATCCCAGCTAACTATGGGCAAAGGCAGGGTAGAAACAGAGGGACAGAATAGGTGTAATTTAAGGTCAACACTTAACATCACATGCGTGCGTTTAGAATGTGGGAGTCTGAGAGAGAAGTGGAGACAGAATGAGACAGAAAGATTTTAATTCAATAACCTCAATGAGGCCAGAATTGCCCTCAACAACTACTTTCTCTTTGTCTTCTGCACTGAGCCCACTGTTAGCTTTAGCATTATCCAAAGCTATTTGTCCCAGTGAGCAGCTGCTATGCAGAATAATCCTGAACACTGGTAGTAGCATGAACAATGTTCCACTGCAAAAAAGTATTAGCAAAAGCATTAGTCTGTATCCACTCTTGCTATGATGAGCATTAGTCATGGTTATCATCTCTGTCTACAGAGCTGTCTGCATTTTGGCAGTTTATCAGCTGTTTTGTTCCTGAATTTTTTTTTCAAGAAGAAGTAAATTCCATATTATCGAGCATCTTTCTTCTTCTAACTGAGTTAATGTCATCTAACATTGAGATTGTTGGTCATCTTCTTAATCTTTCTTCTCATAGGTACCTTCTGGAGAATGGTGCCGATCCAAACATTCAAGATAAGACAGGGAAAACTGCTCTGATGCATGCCTGCCTCGAGCAAACGGGGGCCGAAATCCTGTCTCTGCTTTCTGAGCAGCGTGCAGATCCAACGTTAGAGGATCATTCAGGTTTATCAGCGTTGGTTTATGCCGTGAATTCTGGTAACAGGGATATACTTAGTGTCCTGCTGGATGCATGTAAAGCAAAGGGTAAGGAGGTCATCATTATCACTACCAACAAAATCCCTTCTGGCCATCAGATGACCAAGCAGTACCTGAATGTTCCTCCACCTCCTGACCTGGAGGAGCGTCTGCATTTCACACCAGCCTCTTGTACACGCCACCATATGAGTTCCAGCTACGGACTCCTCCACAGGGCTCATCGGCAGCTGCTTCTCCCCAACCTGGCAGCCCCCTCCTTGGCCTCAGGGAGCCCCAGTGTTTAGGCTTTGGGTCAAACCTGGTCACTTCTCGACCAGGCTCTCCAATCCAACAGCCAGTCCTTTACGTGTTCCCAGTGTGGATAAGCGACTGAATCTTCACAGGCTACCTTCAGAACAATGGTCCAAAAGTCCTTCTCTGCTTCTCCAGCAAAGTCAGGCCTCTTCCCTGACCGAGGAGCCAATGGAAATCACTCCGGAGGAGGAGTTGTCCTTCAGAATCATAGCCTAGCTATCCAAGGCAGACCCCCCAGCTGTTTCCCGCCACCACAGCATGGACGTCAAAGACTCAACTGGGCTTCTCAAGCACTGGAGAACATGTCAGCAAACGAGAACAAGGGTGGAAGTGTGAGAAGAGTTTTTGGCAGAAAGATGTCATACGACAGTGTTGCCAGTTCACTGTATTCTGCTTCACCACCCCACCTTCATCAGGACAGTCTCCCTTCCCTCATGAGTCCAGCGCGGTGGACAAGGACTCCTCTGATTGTCTGAGACAGTTAAATGTGTCCGTCTTCAAAATGTGGTGCGTCGACGAAACATTGGTTTTGACCACTACAGTTCGACTCTCAGTTACTGCGTTAGGCTGCCGGGAACAAAACTTCGAAGCATAGCAGCGGCGTGGGATCGGGACCAGAGAAGCACAAGCTGGTCGCCAGCAAATCCTCCACTCTGTCTGAATCCAGGGAGTCCTGGAGAGCTCCATGCAGAGACGAAGTGCTGCCGGGCTGGAACGCAGAGGCTCCGGAGCCCTGCCCTGGATCACATCGCCCACACTCGCCCTGGATATCTCCCCTCCTCTGAACCCTCATGCTCCTATACCGGATATAGGGGTCAGTTCTAGCTGCTCCTACCCTTTTGACTGGAAGTACCAAGACAATAAACAATGTTTCTTACAGGCTCAAAAGCTATTCTCCCTTGTGCGCCCGCCTTTTCCTCGGGATCTGAAATCTCAGAAAATGCTGTGGAGCGCCCACTCGATGCAGAGTGAGCAGATAAAACAACTGGCCAACTTCCAGGAAACCCTTTGGTCATTAGAATAAATCACGTCTATCAGGGTAAAAATGCATGTTACCAGTATCCTACATGGCTGTACTTTTGTCCTTCCACGACTGATGCTGCTCATTGCTTCAGAGTTTGTGTTGATGTGCTATTTTCTGACTTTTAATTCATGAACTTCATGTCATGCAAACCACAGGGAGCATTTGAGTGCTACATGATCAAGAATAAGTTTTGTCAAACTAAAGCTTGTTTCTATCATGACATTTGTCCAGAGCAGCTACAGCCTAAATCTAACAAAGAGAAATACATAACCTTTTGAGATTTTCTATAACATCTGATTTGAATTTGAATAGGTGGTCATAGATGTGGGACAGGTAGTTGTTCACGTCTTTTCTCATCTGGAGGACCTTTTCCAGATGGTCTTCTAGTTCCTGCTTTGGAATTTTCAGGGTTCCATTTTTTTCCTTCAGGAGAGACTTAAAGTGGAGCTGCTTGCTGAGAGGAGCCAATTGAGCTTGTTCATTTAATTGGAAGACCCCTGGTCACTGCCCATTGGAGGTTTACCACTTATGTCCAAGTGGGAGGAGAACCCGAGGTCAGCCTCGGACTCTGGAGAGATCAACCATGCACTCAGGGTCACGGTGGGCGGAGTTCAATTCCTGTGTTCATCCTGTTTTGCTACAAAATACTAAGTTATATCAGAGCTTCAGAGGCTCCAGATACACATGAGGAAAAGATTTAGCAGTGTGTCACATTCATAACTTTGTATCAAATTTTATCTTAGAAAAAGGAATTGTACAATTTATAACATTAATGTAAGCATGAAATCAACATCAATCCAATAAGAGTTTCATCAATTATGATTAATATAATCAACTCAGCAGAAATCTTCCTTTTGGCAAAAACTTGTTGGTATAAAACCATTTGGTAGTTTTCTGAGAGGATTCAAAAGTGAAGCAGCAGCATCATTTGTGACTCACTGTGACGAGGTTTCATCTTCTCTGACCTTGGATAAAGAGAGAATCAAACAGGACGTGAGGTTTAATCCTCTGTTTTTAAAAAACCAGTTTCTCAGCTGCCCCCTCCCCTCCCCCTCCTACTGATTATCATGTATTAGTTATTTTTTCATATTCTGTAAAGGATCTTTTATGGAGGATGACAAAGGTGATGGATGAAGCGAGCGTGGGGCGAGCTGAGGGAATGAAAAGGCTGTTATTCAGCCACAGCTGTGAGAGCTTTCCTTTCTGAAAAAAAAAAAGCTTTTATCTAAATTGCCAATTAGTAACTCTGCATCCTTGAAAATCTCTTTCAGACGCTCTTTCAGCGGGTGCAGAGTTGCCAGTGGCAACACTTCAGAGCGCTTCATTAAGCCGCCTGTTTCCAACGTTACCTTTACAGTGTGGGGAAAGGATGCAGCCATCATCCATAACATTATGACCGGCGGTGTCTTCTCCAGGTCGCAGGACTCCCCTCTGACTTCTCTTCAATTTGATCCTTATGGACATTTTGAAAAAAGCCGCAAAACAATCTTAGATTATTTTTCTTTTCATCAGGCCATTATATTGGCTGACTTTTATTTGTATTTTTTTCTTGGGAAAGGTAAATAAGTATCTTTACGATTAAAATCCAGTTATGATTTAATTTAATACAAAGCTACAAACAGCATAATGTTTCTTCATTCTTTCACATGTAATTGAAGCTTTTCTAAAGGATGACTCATATTCAAAGAAAGAAATCTGCAGACGTAAATAAAAAAAAATTCACTGAATTAACAAAAGCAATCCCTCAACATGCTTTATGTTCATATTCATTGCAACAGAAAAAATAAGCTGGATTATTTAATACTAAACAGTTTCAAGCAACATTTGAACCTTGAATTATACCAATTAATGAACTACAATCGTGACAAACCTCGACTTTGAGGGGCAATATGGTAGCTCTGATCTGGAGCTGCCTCATCCCACCCCAGGCTCATTTCAACTTGACTACCAACAGTGGTGTACGAGTACAAACAAATGTTGCACTCATTATCAGCACATTAATTGCAGTTGTCACCTTGAGCCAAACTTCTTTTTTTTAAACCTAGGTTTAGTCGGCAAAGGCCGACTGAACGTGTTCAGGAAAAGGATCACAACACAACATCAACAACTTGGTAAACCAGGAGTCGTTTTAATGGCTTTTGCTCTGGGAGCTAGTACAATGGAAAAAGAAGTGAAAATGTGCCATAAATTAGCAAACACCAACCACATGAAGTTGACATACAGAATACCTTCAAACATTTTGGACGTGGCACAACAACTGACAAACACGCTGACTTTTTAAATAAATGTGTAAAAAATCTTTCCAAAAAGTTCTCACAATAAATAACACTGAAATAATGACATAAAAGTGAGAAATCTGAAAATGTAGCATGAGAACACAATTGAATAGCTTTCTGGACATGTGGCATCGACATACCTTTAACCTCTTGCCTGTTTTCTTTCTTCCTCTAATCCTCTCTTTTTCCTCTTTCTCTGCCCCGAGGCACAAGTTTGTCCACAAACATCCAAAAAATGCATAATTTTGGAGAGTTGTGATGCCTTTTTCCTCTCTCTCTCTTTTTTTTTTTTATTTGAAAGCCTCCATGTTTTGGGGGGCCTTGTGGTGGTCACTGCTGTCCTCTGCAGACTGCAGATGTTCATGCACTGGGTCTGCTGTGGAACTGCTGGAATACCTCCTCTGGGCCTGATGTGAGGAAGTGATGAATGTAATGAAGAGGCAGGTTCTGTCAAATACATTTGTAACCCTGACCCACCATCACAAGCTGAGGACAAGCTGTGACCTGAATCTACAAAAACCTTCAATTTGTCAAATATATTAATGACAAGACAGAGCAGTTTGAACCTGATAGCAGAATAGAAATTCCACGATGCTCAGTGAGCTGCAAAATGCCTTAACTTCAGAACCTTGATCGTTTTTAACAGCCTCAACTCTGTTTTCATGCACAAACATAAAATAACAAATGAAATTACTGAGATGTCATGTCAAAAAAGGCTTAAAATATGTAGCTTGAGCCGAGTATCTGAGAAATAACAGAGTTCTGTTAAAACTATTCAGTCGCTTCGTCAAGCATTAATTAGGCTGATACTACAACATTTTATTAAACAGACATTCTTGACTGTTTTCATGCAAAATGCATGAAATTACATGTTAGTGCAATTACAAAATTAGTGAGATGTATTTTTTTAAAAAAGCTGAATTGATGTAGATTTAGCTGAAAATCCTCAATCACTGGATCTAACACAACCAATTAATGGACTGTGGAGGAACAGTATTTCTTCAGTGGCAGTATTTCTACACAAACTCAAATAAATTAAATAAAAAGTACAATATGAAAGGATTCAAGTATCAAAATTAATTACATTTCTTTTGATGAGCAGGTAAATGAAGCAACTCTCATTTCAACGTTTGATGTAAACCTGAGTTTGAAGGCGTTAGAGAGAGACCTGGGCCCGTTTTCTCCTCCTGACAAGAGTCTCAAAGTCTACAGTTTTCATAGACAAAGCTCAGTGTTCAGTGTCTGTGTGAGTTCAGCTGAATGAAGCTGAGAAGAACACCTCACAGATGCAGGTAGAAATGTTCTCCTGACGGAGCTGCACCACAACTGGAGAGGCTTTTCAGCCTGCCCTTGAAACTGTCAAAAAGTCCAAATCATACCTTCATTTCTTCAATTAGGTATCAAATTTAAAAAAAAAAAAAGAAAAAAAAAAGTCTTCTTCTTTTTTTCTTTTTTTCGTCTGGTGAACAGAGAGCGCAGCTGAGTGCTCTGCACCGAGCTCACTGTGTGTTATTCATCCAGTAAGTTTTTTTTTTTTTTTTTTTAAATTGCAAACATGAACAAACAATACAGATGACAGAGACATGCAACACGACAAGCCACAACAGAAAACAGAGAGGAATCAAACACAACAACAACAACAACAACAACAACAACAAACAAACAAAAAACAAAAAAAAAAAAAACAAAAACAAAACAACAACAACAACAAAAAAAAAACTAAACAACTAATGAGTAAGCTATTTGGTGTGTATGACACGTGTGTGTGTGTGTGTGTGTGTGTGTGTGTGTGTGTGTGTGTGTGTGTGTGTGTGTGTGCGCATAACAGAAAAACATATACGGTCCACCCCTTTTTTCCACATATAGACCCACATACATATTCATACCCGCATACATACATACATTTACACATGTGCACATACATACAGTACACAAACAATTGTAAAGAAAACAAACACCCAAATAATCAAAACCTCATACTAACAGCAACAGAGCTCTGCCACCAAGAACAACCACAATATAACAACAACATCAACAACAACAATAATAACAACAATAGGAACAACAATAGGAACAACAATAACAATAATAACAACACAATAACAATAACAAAAAATAACAAAAACAACAATATGTATGCTATGTGAGAGTGGTTTGCTGTGGGTCATGATTGCAGAAAGTTAATGAATGTTTGCCAGATGGGGTTGTGGGGGGTATCAGAGGAGTTTGTATATTCTAGAGAGATGTAGTCAATGAGGAGGTTTTTCCAGTTGTAATATGTATGGAGTTCCGTGATTTCCAGTTCACGAGGATAGTTTTCTTGGCAACAGCTAGCGCCACGAGAAGTAAACGGTTTTGTGTATGATCAAGTTTTGATGTGGATAGGTCTCCTAATAAACAGAGGGTGGGGGAAAGTGGGATGTGGCAGCCCATGATTTGTGACAGGATGTCTGTAATGTTTTTCCAGAAGTGGTGGACAGGTGTGCAGTGCCAGGTTGCATGAATGTAGGTATCTGTGCAGTTTTCTGTGCAGTGTGAACAGTTATCGATGATGAGAAGCCCATTTTTTGCATTTTTTGTCCAGTCAGATGTGTTCTATGAATGATTTTGTATTGGATGAGTTGTAGGTTGGTGTTTTTTGTCATGAGGAAAATGTTCTTGCAGATTTGGGGCCAGAAGTCAGCATCAGGAGCAATTGTGAGACCTGTTTGCCATTTTTCTGAAGGTATAGATGATATTGTATCGGTCTGTGAAATTAACTTGGATATTTTAGATAAGAGTTTTTTTGAAGAGGAGATATTAATGAGGGTAGAAGCTGAAGGGGGGAGGTCTAGGTTTATGTTTCTGTTTTTCATTGCTGATTGGATGGATGATGAAACCTGTAGGTATTGTAAAAACTGTTGGCTCCTGATGCCGAACTTCTGGACCAGAAGCGGGAATGGGACCAGGGTGTTATTGTTGAAGATGTGTTTGAGGTGAGTGATCCCTTTATCTGCCCAGGAGCTTAAGTGTAACGGTTGTTTATTGCTGATGAAGTCCGGGTTGTGCCAGATGGGAGTGAAGAGTGAGGGTGCCAGAGTGGAGTCAGTGATGCTGTGAAATTTCCACCAGGCTGTCAGAGCCGATGATATTGTGGGGTTTTTGAAACAGGGGTGTTTTTTGATAGACTGAGTGAGAAATGGTAAATCTGCTAAATGTATTTCATTACTAACTGTCTGTTCTATGTCTAACCAAGTGTTGTCTGACTGAGTGGGGTGGGTCCATTTGTAGATATACTGAAGTTGATT